>NW_001854628.1:0-1970 GCF_000209125.1 Entamoeba dispar SAW760
TTTTTTATTTTCTATTTCTTTTATGTTATTTCTTCTTTTATCTTTTCACTTCTTTATGTTTTTAATTTACTCTATCTTTCCCTCTTTTTTTTATTCTTTTCTTTCTTTTTTCTTTTATATTTCTTTTATATTTCTTTATTTCTTATGAAACTACTTCCCTTATTATTTTCTTATTTCTCTTATTTATTCTTATTTTTCTTTCCCTTTCTCTTTTTATATATTTCTTATTACGCTATTTCTATTATTTCTATTTCCTATTCTCTTTCCTTTATTCTTTATTCTCTTTCTTATTTCTATTCTTTTTCTTTCTTATTTAGTATTATTTCTTATATTATCTATCTTTATATCTTTTATATTCTTTTCTCTTCTACTCTTCTTATTCCTATTTCTACTTTTATACTTCTATTTCTTTATTCTTTAATTTCTGTATTTCTTGTATTCTCTTCTCCTTATTTTATTTTCTAAATTTCTTGTTCTTTTTTCTTTTTTTTTATTTTTTTTTATTTTTCTTGATGAAATAACTTTATTTTATCTTTCTCTTTATCTGATGTTATTTTATGTATTAGAGTATTGTTATTTTATGTGTTTCATTCTTTTCTATTTATTGTTTTATTATTATTTTATGTTTACAATTTATTCAATTAATGGATACTAACTATGAAGATGATTAATGTTTGCAACTTGAATGACTTTCTATAATTTATGTGTTATGAGTATTACTAAAATTGATTTCATTCAACTCTATCATTTTATACTATTTTATTTTATATTATCATCCTTTTTCTTTAATTTATTTATTTTCTATCTTATTATTTCAATTTTATCATTATCTAAACATTCAGTTCGTCATAAACACTTCTCTTTTTCTCACCTGACACATTGCTGTTCCATGATTTAAACTTCAATAAAGAATAAAATATAAAGAATAAATTAATAATATTATTCTTAATTCAATAATTGTTAGAAATTATAAAATATATATTTCAAATTTAAGTAAAATTAAAAGAGTTAAAGAAATAAAAGAATTAAATTAATGAAAAGTATTTAATTAATTATATTATTTTTATGTTATATTCTTCTTTATCTTTTGTTATTATTCACTTTCTTTTATTTTATTTTATTCTTTGTTTGTTATTTTATTCTTTTCTTTTTATTTCTTGTTTTATGATTATTTCTTTTCTTTATTTATTTAATGTAATTTATTGTAAATTAATGTATTTCATATTCCTGTTTTAATTATTCTTCTTTTATTTTTCTTATTAGTATATTTTAATCAGTATAATTTCTTCTTCTTTATTTTCTTATTTTAATAAGAACAAATCTTTATTATTGTGTTATTATGTTTATTTTTCATCTTAACATTAATTATATTATTCTTTTACTTTTTATTTGTTAATATGTATATTTATCATTTATATTTGTGTATCATATCAATTAATTAATAGTATTCTATTCTTTATATTTATTTATACTTTTATTATAAATGATATTCAATATTCATAATTAATAATCATTGATATTCTTACAAAATTAATTAAGATATTTTATAGTCAATAGTAATGTTATAAACAGATAATAATTAGGTGAATTTAAAACATGAATAAATTATGAATGCACGTGGTATGTGTAATGTGTAATATTCTAATCTGAAATAAAAAGATAAAAAATAAAATAAGAAATTAAAGAAAAGAAAAAGAAAAGATAGAAAATATATAATAATTTAACGAATAAGAAAATAAAAAGAAAAGAATAAAAAGAATAAATTACACTAAATATGAAATAAACAATTAAATATGAATGAAAATAAAAAAAGAACAAAAATGATAAAAAAGATTAATGAATTAAAATAATTGTAATATTATGAGTAAATGATAAATTGAATAAATAAAAAAGATTAACTTATACTATTATGAGAATACATTATAAGTAATGAATGGTTAGTCATAAAAGATAAGTAATAAATAATAATG
>NW_001854627.1:0-2296 GCF_000209125.1 Entamoeba dispar SAW760
GTATAAAGTTATATAGATATATAAATATATATATAGATATAGATATAAAGGAATAAAGTAGAAAAGTAGAAAAGTAGAAATGATAAAGTTTAATATATAACATAAGTTATAAAGTGATAAGTGACATATATATAGATATAAAAGGGTACATAAAGATAGAATATAGTAAAATGCAAGAGGTGGGGTTCGAACCCACGCCTCCGAAGAGAACAGTACCTTAAACTGCCGCCTTGGACCACTCGGCCACTCTTGCTGGTTGTCATATAATAAAATCAAAGAATAAAAACACTATAAAGGTATAAAGGTATAAAGGTATAAAGGTATAACTCTATATAGGTATAAAGGTATAAGAGGAATAGAATAGTATAAAGGTATAAAGGTATAACACTATAACACTATAGTCATATAGTCATATAAAGGTATAACTCTATAAGAATATAAGAATAGAATAGGGTAACACTATAGGAATAATATAAAGATAAAATAGAAAGTCTATATAGGATAAAGATAGAGTAAGAATAATAGAACATAAAAGGTTATAGATATCTAAACATTTACACATATATGAATATATAGATAGAAAAGGATCTAGAAATAAGAATAGAAAAGTATCTAGATGTATATATAGATATAAAGATAAGAACTAAGATGTAAGATGTAAGATGTAAGATATAAGATATAAGATATAAGATATAAGTAAACATATAGATTATAGGAGGCATAAAAAGTGTAAGGCCTCTGCGGGAATCGAACCCACGACCTTTCCCTTACTAGGGGAACGCACTGCCATCTATGCTAAGAGGCCTTCCAAGGATGGAGGTATATATAATATAAAAAAAAGGTGTAATATATATATAAAAAGTTGAAATAAATAAATATAAAAAGTTGGAATATATATATATAAAAGGTGTAATATATATAAAAGGTGTAATATATATAAAAGAAGGAATATATATATATATAAGGAAGAATAAATATAAATAAAAGATAAGGTATAATAAAATAATAAAGGTATAAAGTTATATAGATATATAAATATATATATAGATATAGATATAAAGGAATAAAGTAGAAAAGTAGAAAAGTAGAAATGATAAAGTTTAATATATAACATAAGTTATAAAGTGATAAGTGACATATATATAGATATAAAAGGGTACATAAAGATAGAATATAGTAAAATGCAAGAGGTGGGGTTCGAACCCACGCCTCCGAAGAGAACAGTACCTTAAACTGCCGCCTTGGACCACTCGGCCACTCTTGCTGGTTGTCATATAATAAAATCAAAGAATAAAAACACTATAAAGGTATAAAGGTATAAAGGTATAAAGGTATAACTCTATATAGGTATAAAGGTATAAGAGGAATAGAATAGTATAAAGGTATAAAGGTATAACACTATAACACTATAGTCATATAGTCATATAAAGGTATAACTCTATAAGAATATAAGAATAGAATAGGGTAACACTATAGGAATAATATAAAGATAAAATAGAAAGTCTATATAGGATAAAGATAGAGTAAGAATAATAGAACATAAAAGGTTATAGATATCTAAACATTTACACATATATGAATATATAGATAGAAAAGGATCTAGAAATAAGAATAGAAAAGTATCTAGATGTATATATAGATATAAAGATAAGAACTAAGATGTAAGATGTAAGATGTAAGATATAAGATATAAGATATAAGATATAAGTAAACATATAGATTATAGGAGGCATAAAAAGTGTAAGGCCTCTGCGGGAATCGAACCCACGACCTTTCCCTTACTAGGGGAACGCACTGCCATCTATGCTAAGAGGCCTTCCAAGGATGGAGGTATATATAATATAAAAAAAAGGTGTAATATATATATAAAAAGTTGAAATAAATAAATATAAAAAGTTGGAATATATATATATAAAAGGTGTAATATATATAAAAGGTGTAATATATATAAAAGAAGGAATATATATATATATAAGGAAGAATAAATATAAATAAAAGATAAGGTATAATAAAATAATAAAGGTATAAAGTTATATAGATATATAAATATATATATAGATATAGATATAAAGGAATAAAGTAGAAAAGTAGAAAAGTAGAAATGATAAAGTTTAATATATAACATAAGTTATAAAGTGATAAGTGACATATATATAGATATAAAAGGGTACATAAAGATAGAATATAGTAAAATGCAAGAGGTGGGGTTCGAACCCACGCCTCCGAAGAGAACAGTACCTTAAACTGCCGCCATGGACCACTCGGCCACTCTTGCTGGTTGTCATATAATAAAATC
>NW_001854626.1:0-4597 GCF_000209125.1 Entamoeba dispar SAW760
CATATCTTACATATAAAATGACTAATCCATTTACTGTATGTTGATATGAATTCATTTAAAATTAATGGGTCAATTCTTTCAAGTGAAGAAAAGAAACCAAAACAACATTCTCTTAAATACAGTGTTGAAGCTGAAAAAAAGTTCCCTAAAATTCGTATTTCTCAAAAAGATTATAACCAGTTTAAAAGATATCCAAGAAAGATTACACTGTAAATCTTTTGGTCAAGTAGTTATTCGTTTACTTAATTGTTATAAACAACAAATATCTACAATTGAAAATCAATTATATGTACAACAACATTAATAATTTTTTGTAATTTATTTCTCTTCTTCTTCTTTTTAATGTCTTTTTAATAAATCTGCAAAAAGATATTTGTTTTCTATTTTTAATTCATTTATACTATTTTTTGTTTTTCTATTATATTTTCATAATTTAGTGTTTTTAATTTATATCTCATTCTTTTATTTACTGTATTTTTAACCATTTGTAAAGTACACTTTCTATCGATATACACAAAAGATTATATGATAGAAATTATTATTAAAATACCAATGATGAACTAAAATACTAGAACCATTAATAAATTGTTTTTATTTATTAATCGTATATTAGTTAAGGTAATAACAAAAATTTAAATACTAAAAATAGTTTTGCCTATAAAAAGTGTATAAGCAAAGACTAATTTTTTTTATTTCAACAGTATTAAATCAGTTGTTCTATTTCTCATTTATTTTGTATTACTAAGAGTGATAGAGTTATAACATAATAAAAAATATACTAATTAATAACTACTCATTTTGTAGAAGAATATATGTTATTTTATTATCTAAATATCAAAGATAATGTGATGTACTATTGGTACTGTAATTTCTTGCTATAGAAATAATGAATTAAGTTACTTTCATAAGGTATATATAATTTAATAGAAACTAATATAAAACAGAGAAATAACATATTTAGAAATGATTAATATGATATTATTAAATAACTTAATAATCAAAAGTCAAAAGAAGATTAAATCAGTAGATTAGGTTTTAATAAGATAATACCCCCAAAAAAAATAATTACTAAAAACAAATTTGAAAATTAAATACTCTTTAATTTCATTAACTTTAGTACAGATTAAACTATTTAAATTTTAACTCCCATATAATAAAACGAAAATAATGAGGAATATATATAAAGAATAAAAAGAGTTTCATTTTTTGATATTATAAAATGAAATAATTAACGTCTCTAATAATAGTTCATCAATTGACTTAAAATTTAAAAAAAAAACTTAAAGATACAAATTGTTTCATTGGTTTTAATCTTTTCAAAAAAAACTTATAAATACCATTTGTTTCATGACAACTCTTGACATTTACTCTCTTCAAATTGTCAGTCAATACTTAACAAGTAAATATGATTTTATAAATATTATTCAGACTACTAAAAAATATATGTTTATTCTAGATAGATTTAGAATAAACCCAATTAGAATTACATCATTTGTAAAGAACTTATTTCAGTTTTTAGATACTCAAATTGTTTATTATGAAAATGATTACATTGTACACAGAGTTGTTAAATTAATCATTCAATATCCTGTCTCTTATACAGAGATAGCTGAAATAACAAAACGGTATAAAGATGTAACTTGTATATTCAAGAACGTAATCTTAGAATCTCTTAATGGTTGTGACAAAAAAATAATTCCTAAGGAAGTTAATATTCTTGGAGATAGCTGTTTTGAAGGAAAAGAGCTTAAAGCAATGGTAATACCAAATACAATAAAAGAGATTAGAGAGTCTTGTTTTGATGAATGTAGATTTAAGTGGATAAAGATTCCAATTTCTGTTACAAGAATAAAACCATTAGCTTTTTCAAATTGTAGGTCATTAACAAAAGTTGAATTACCTTCATTTCTTAGTTCAATTGAAGATAGTGTATTTAAAAATTGTGTTAAATTAAAAGAAATTAATATTCCTAAGTCAGTTACTTCTCTTGGATATGGATGTTTTTCTGAAAGTGGTATTAGAAGGTTTGAGATTACTTCACAATTTCAATTTATTGGTGGAAGTATTTTTTGTATGTCTTTATTAAGAAAAGTATCATTTACTGGTGTGAAACAAATTCCTAGTGGAATATGTAGTGGATGTAATCATCTTACTAATGTTATGATGGATGATACAGTAGAATTTATTTTTGATTATGCTTTTGAACAATGTACTGAACTTAAAAATATTAATTTTTCATCTAATTTAAAATTTATAGGAAGTTATGCATTTGTTGGATGTGCATTTAATAAAGTTATTCTTCCAAATAATTTAGAAATTTTAGGTGATTCATGTCTTGCAGATTGTAGAAATTTAACTGAACTACGAGTATTATCAAAACAATGTATCATTGGAGAAGGAGTCTTTTTTGCAGACCATAGATTAAAAATAATTGAACTTCCATTAAAAGATGGTAAATATCCATTTGCAGTAACTAAAGAAGAAAAGAAATTACTTAAAAGAAATGGAATAGAATGTATTAATATTTTAACTGATCAAAATTATGTTGAACCAATTGAATTATTAAATACAAATAAACAAATTAGAAATATTCAAGAATTTGGAAAATTTCTGTCAACATCTATTTGTATTCTTAATTCTGCAAATAGAATTGATAGTAATCTATTGAATTCACATTATTGTGAAGAATTAATTCTTCCAAAATCAATTATTCAAATTAATGGTTATATACCAACACCAAATCTTACTAAAATTGTATTACCAGAATGTATTGAAGTTTTACATCAAGAACAAATTGGTTATTTAAAAGGTCTTAAAATTATTGAAATTCCTAATTCTGTTACTAGAATAGAAAAATGGTGTTTTAATACATTAGATCAATTAGAATCATTACAAATTCCTTCTTCCGTTAAAATACTTAAAAAAGAATTTATTATCGATTGTCCTTCATTAACTGAATTGAATTGGAACAATAAAGAACCTATTATGAAAGAACCATTTAATTATTTAATATATACTCAACTAAAAAAATCTAATATTCATTTCACAAAATTTACTTTAAATGGATTAGATGGAATTGATCCACTTCATTTCACTATTACTGAACCTATTGTATTTCAACAAAATGATTTTAATGAACAAATTTCAAAATTTAAAATATTACCAAATAATCTAATAGAAATTAATGGATCAAATAGAATAGATGAAACATTAACTTCAATTACAATCCCTTCTTCTGTTTCTTCAATAGGTAATTCAGCTTTTGTTGATTTTATAAATTTGAAGGAAATACATTTCCCTGAAAATGAAATAGAGTTTGATGATTGTATGTTCAAAGGATGTACTTCACTTAGTGTTATCAAATCAAAAAACCCAAAAAATCTTCAAATAAATTTTCACACTGAAATTATAAATATATTAAAAGGTTTTGGATATAATTTTCAATACAACAAAAGGGTTATTAAAAATTATCATCCATCTAATTATTATAAAGAAGACTATTCAATACAAAACTTTTGTCTAACTAATGTACAATCAATTGACAATGAAGCTTTTTTTTATTTCACTTCTATTACTCATATATCTTTTTCTACTAAATTGATATCAATTGGAGACGCTGCTTTTAGACAATGCTCTATACTAAAAACTATTCAGATCCCTTCAACAGTAACATTTATTGGAGAGTCATGTTTTGAACGTTGTTCATCTTTATCCACAATAAAAATTGAAAATCCTTTTGTTGATTGTGGAAACTATTGTTTTAATCATTGTATTGGATTAACTTCAATCCCATTAATATATAAGCTCAGTGTTGGTCTCTTTGAATATTGTGAATCGCTTCAATACATTTCATTGTTGGATGGTGTTAAAGAACTTTCTCCTGGTTGTTTTAGTCATTGTATTTCTCTTAAAGACATCTCAATTCCACAAAGCGTCACAGCAATAAGAAGGTATTGTTTTAGAGAATGTTTTTCTCTCACATCCATTGACATTCCATCAGAAATAAAGTTGATTGAATTAGGTACGTTTTATGACTGTAAAAATCTGAGAAAAGTTATAATGAAAAATGAGCACATTGAACTCGGAGATCATTTGTTTGATGGCTGTACTTCACTTAACACTATTTCAATTAATGGTTCTACTATCAAATTATTTGACATAGAAACATCTTATTCACAATACAAATACTTTCACTTAAAAGGAATAAACTGTAAAAGAGTGTCATTAAGTAGAAGAGAAAGAATTGAAAATGGGTTTATTGTCATGACAAATAAAAATATAGTTAGTATTGACGAATGTTGTTTTGGTGGGTGTACTGAATTTACTAGACTTACTATTCCAAATAATATCACTAAAATAGGACCATTTTGTTTTAAAGATTGTATCAATCTTCAATCCATTGTAATTCCATCTTCAATAACCTCAATACCACCATATTGTTTTGATAATTGCACTAATCTGACTTCAATTGACATCCCCTCTACAATTAAAAATTTTGGTGATAAATGTTTCACTGGATGTGTATTATTAAAAAATGAAAAAATACCTAACGAATGTTTTAAAACAGTTAACATTGAAGATATTGAAGAAAATAACA
>NW_001854625.1:0-1124 GCF_000209125.1 Entamoeba dispar SAW760
AGATACATAGAAAGGTTTAGATAGATAGACATATAGTCGTAGACGTAGAAGTAGAAGTATATATAATAATATAGATACATATATATATATATATATAAGATGATATGAATAAATAAAGATACACAGTTAAACAGTTAAACAGTTAAAGAAATAAACATATACATATACATATAAAGTCGTGTACTAATATAAAATGGTTCCACCCGGGTTTGAACCGGGGACCCTCACTACGTAAAAGCGATGTGATAACCAACTACACCATGAAACCAACGAACATAATAGTCAGAAAGACTGAAAAGGGTCATATAGGATATATAATAAATATAATAAATATAATATATATAATATATATAATATATATAATAAATATGATAAATATGTTATAAGTATAGTGTATATATATAAAATAATAAGAATAAAGTAAAAATATATAGAATAGATAATATATAATATATAATAAGTTTAAATAGATAATATAAAAACAAAAAGGTAGATTACCTGACGTTCCCATCTGTGTGAACATAATGGTACTGATCAGGCTCTAAGCATCTTTACTTCCGTGTTCGGATGGGAACGGGTGTATCCTACTTGATATGAACCTACCGATGAAAGAATAAGAAATAGACTAAAGAGGTATAATTATAAAAAGGTATAATTATAAAGAGGTATAATTATAAAAAGGTATAATTATAAAAAAAAGGTAAATAAGGGATATATAATAATAAAGTATAAAGTATAAAGTATAAAGTATAAGTAATATACATACATAGATACATAGATACATAGAAAGGTTTAGATAGATAGATATATAGTCGTAGAAGTAGAAGTAGAAGTATATATAATAATATAGATACATATATATATATATATATAAGATGATATGAATAAATAAAGATAAACAGTTAAACAGTTAAACAGTTAAAGAAATAAACATATACATATACATATAAAGTTGTGTACTAATATAAAATGGTTCCACCCGGGTTTGAACCGGGGACCCTCACTACGTAAAAGTGATGTGATAACCAACTACACCATGAAACCAACGAACATAATAGTCAGAAAGACTGAAAAGGGTCATATAGGATATATAATAAATATAATAAATATAATATATATAATAT
>NW_001854624.1:0-1062 GCF_000209125.1 Entamoeba dispar SAW760
ACCAGAGTTTTAAAAATAAATACAAAAATTGATAGTTTAATAAGAGATCTAGAATAATAATAATGTTAATAGAAAGTGTAATAAAGATATAGATTCATTAGTTGATATTACATACTATGTGTAATGATTATTTAGTATAAATTGTGACTGCGTGATGACGTGGCATTTGTATATATAATTATTGTAGTCACAATTATACTAGTCACACAGCCCTACGGGCTGTACGACGCGAAGCGTCGTGTGACTAGTATAATTGTGACAATAATTATATTGGAAAAGAGAATGTGACTGTTGACGTGGCAATCACAATTTATACTAATATATATCATTATAAATGGTATGTATGATATTAATGATCCCCTCTTTGTTATTAATGAATCTATATCCTTTATTACACTTTATATTCTCTTTATTACACTTCTATATCTCTTATTAACATTTCTATATCTCTTATTAATCTATCCTTCTATTTATTTCTATTCCCTTCTTCTTTTATACTTATTACATCTTTTCTTTTCTTCTTCCATTCTTCTCAAAAATATAGATGTGTAGAACATTAACCATTCTATTATTAAAATTAAACATTGATAGACAGATATAAAAACACACTTAATATTTAATTATAAGTATCAGAATTTATATGAACATTATGTTCATTATGATTTTAGACACGTGGAACAGAATATATAAACAGATGTATCTGAAAAAAACATATTAACAGTGTTAAATGACACAACAACTTTTTGACACCACTCAATTACCACAATGTCCAAATACACCAGAAATTAAGATTGTAGAAGATAGTAAACCAAAGAAAGCAAAGATTACACCAAGAGAGAAATTAGTAGGTTTTATTAAACGACAAATGACAGATGATCCAATGATTCTTATGGATGATATTATTGAAGAGAATGGAAGACTTAGAAAAGAATTAGAAAAGATAAGAATAGCATTGACACAAGAAACAAATATAATGAAGAATTAAGAAATGGAATTCTCAAGGAGAGATTAAATTTATTTACCAATATCTAATTGATCTTTAACTATTTTTTCATTTAATTG
>NW_001854623.1:0-1923 GCF_000209125.1 Entamoeba dispar SAW760
TATATTCTCTTGATAATGATATTCTCTTCAATTAATATAAATATATAATGTCAATTCATGGTGATTTCAAATTATTTATTTTCATTATAATTAAATTTAAATAATCTAATGTGATAATTTTATCATAATTTCTGTATCTTTTATTCTAAATTATGATTTAATTTATTTTCATTTATTTTAATTAAATGATGATAAAATTAAGATATTCATTATCAATATCAATAATGTTATTTTTCATATTAATATTTTTATTATTGGATTATACTCTATTTTCTATGATTGAGTTTATTTTCATTTTAATATATATTTTAGTTGTTTATTTTATTTTATGTGATAATTTAATATTATTGATATATTCTTTATCATTATTTACATTATTATTTATTACTTTGATTATATTTTCTATTTGTTCATTTCTTAATTTCTTATCTAATTTCTTATTTAATAAATTAATTACAAAACAATACAACACATCAATTAAAATTAATTTGATTAATTTATTGTGTTTTATTTTATTATTGTTTGATTATTATTTCTTGTTTTTTGATATTCAGTGTTTTGTTCTTTTATTTCTAATATTGTACTTTTTCATAATTGTAGTTTTGATCATTTATATTGTCCATGATGATGATGTTCTCAATATTGGTTGTGTATTTATCATTAATATCATTGTCTTCTTTCCCAATTTCTAAAATAAAAAAATAAACAATAAATTGTTGATGATTTGATATTAATTGATTTTGTTCTTCGTTTTCTCTTTGTGTATTGTCTTTCTTCTCTTGTTTTCTCCAGTGTCATAGTTTTCAATCACACTTTTTTGATATTCAGTGTTTTGTTTTTATTTATCTCTTATGTTCTTCTTCAGCCTCTCACAGCTAGCTCTGAGGGTTCGAATAATTTCATCCTTACCTCCTAATTCAATGTTCCTTCTATCACTTTCTTCATTTATTTTTCATTGTAAAGAATTATTTTATTATTTTAATTTAGAGTTTTCTTTTCTTATTTCATTATATGTAGTTTGAATATTGTTTATTTGTGTTTTAATCTTTTTTATTTCTTTCCCATTCTCTCTAATTGTATCTCGTGCTTTTTGAATCATTTCATTTGAAATAGTTCGTTCTTCTTTTTTGTTTGAAATTCTTTGATAGTTTCTTCTATTTCTTTAATTTTATTTTGAAGTGTGTTAATTTCTTCTTTGTTGCCTTCTTCTTCTTTATCTTGTGTTTTTTATTTATGTTATTTTTAATTTATTATTATTGTACTTTACATCTATCATTCATTTCTTTGATTTTTGTTTTTGATTCATTTTTCATTTATTTTAATATCTTCACTTTTCCAATCTTTTGTTTTCTATTTGAATTCTTATTTGTTTTTCTTTATTATTTTCTTCTTTCTTATTGAATATACTTCTTGGAGAATATTATACATTCTCTTTATCTTATTATTTTTTATTTATTTCTGAATATTCTCATTTCTCATTTTCATTTCTTATTCTTTTATTTTTCATTTTAATTTCATTTATTGTTAATAATTTAGATTTCTTATTTGTATAATGTTTATTATCATTATATTTACATTGTTTCTTATTTGTTTTTCTTTGTATTCTTCTTTTTCCATTCACTATTTTCTTGTTATTTCTTTTATCATTATTATTATGCATTTTATTGTTATTTCATTCATTCTTTTCTTTGAACTTGAATACCTGTTTGTTAATTGATTTTTTTTTTACAAGACTCTATGGTATTACTCAATAACCATTACAACAAAATTTGATTATATATTTTGAATTGATAAAAGGATATGAAAATAAGAAATGAACAAATAGAAAATAAAAATGATAATATATAAAATAACAAATGAACTAATTATAGATAAATAACAATAATATTAAATATTATTATTTATTATTAATTTTATTATTTA
>NW_001854623.1:2023-21341 GCF_000209125.1 Entamoeba dispar SAW760
AGGAATATTTGATAGGATTGATGAAACAGAAAGAAGAAGAAAACTAATAATAGAAAAAAGTCAAGAAACAATTAAAGTGGTTGAAATAATTAAGAATCAAATGAATAAAATAATAGAAGAAAGTAATAAAGATGAAGAAATACTAAGTAAAACACGGAATGAAATAATCAATAAAATCATTTCAACTGAAAAAATGATCATGAAAGACAAACTATTCAGAACACCAGAAGAAAAAGATAAAATCACCCAATCCTTTAATAAAAAGAAAAAAGAATGGGAAACATATTATAGTGATTATTTAGAGAGGAAGAAGAAAAAAGAAGAAGATGAAGAAAAAGAAAGAAAAAGAAAAGAAGAAGAAAAGAAGAAAAGAGAGGAAGAAGAGAGATTACAGAGAATGAGAGGAATGTCAACACCAAAATATCAAATCGAACAAATAGAAGAATGGACATCAAGAAAAGTATCTAATATACTATTTGATTCAGATGTTGATAATTGGAATCAGAATACATCAGTATTTGATGAAAGAATAATAAATAAAGAACATATAATAATTATTATTGAAGATGAAGATGGAAATAAATTTGGAGGATATGTTAATGAGGAAATTGATAAAGTTCGTTATTTTAACTGGATAAATGATCCAAAATCATTTTTATTTTCATTAAAATCAAATGGGAGAATAAAAGGAATGATGAAATTTGATATTAAAGAACCACAGTATGCGTTTTATTTATTTAACCAATCAGATGATTATTTGTTTAGATTTGGATATAATGATATTTTTGTTTATAAAGAAAATAATAAAACAAAATCATTTTGTAATCAAGATTGTTTTGAATATAAAGGAATATCAAATGCACTTTGTGGAAAACAAATTCCAGAACGTTTCACACCACAACGAATTATTGTAATTGAAATGAAATGATTTTTATTCATTATTATTTATTTGAAATATAAAAACTAAAAAAGAATATAAAATAAAATCAATAAATGAATATGAACATTTCATCTATCAATAAATGAAATGGTGAATATAAAAATGATCATATTTCATTCTTGTTTTATTTTATTTAAAATATTCATATTCAATGTGTTAATTTAATAAATAATAAAAAGAAATAAGAATAAAAGATAAATAAAAATATAATAAAATATTTATTTTATTCTTTTTTATTTATTTTTTATTTTATTTTATATTTATTTATTTTATTCTTATTCTTTTATCTTTATATCTATTATATATTTCTTATTTTATTATTTATGTTATATTCTTATATCATTTTATTCTTATTTTATATTTATTCATTATTATTCATTTCATATTAACAATGATAAATATCAATACAACATATAATAAATAAATGATATAAGATAAACAACAATAAATAATAATAATAAAATATAAACAAACAATATAAACAAATATAAAATAATAAAATAACATCTAATATAAAATAATAACAACAAAGAAAAAAAAGAAGAAATGAATGATGTTTAGAAAAGAAAAAATTGACAAAAATAAGAAATAAATGATGATATTCAAAGATAAAAATCAATATAAAATAAAATATAATAAATAATAAGAATAAGAATGATTATATCTTATTTTATTATTATAATATTCTTTATATTCTCTTATTTTATTATTTTATATTTATTATAATTAATTTTTAATTCAATTTCATTTATAAATAATTTATTTATATTAAATATTAAAATTATTTATATTTAATGAATGAAGAATTATTATTAATTATTCTTCATTTTATTCTCTTATTTTATTCTTTATTTCTTTGATATGACTCGAATTTGGTATTTCAGAGACACCACATACAATTGTAATATATCCACCATTACTTCTATCATGATATGTCTTTTGTGTGATAACATCTCATTCAAGATAATTGGTTATTATTTATTCATATTTATTATGACGATCAGTATATTATATTATTATTATGACATACATTAGTCGTTTATTATGGTGGTGGTATTATTCTTTGTCATGGCACAAGTTTTTTATTGATGATAGTTTGTGTTGAGTGTATAAAGTGTCATCAAGAAAAATGGATTGTTTAAGGGGGTGTCAGTGATAAAGGAGATGAACCAGTTAATTTGAGCATTTAAAAAAAATTGATTTCAATAAAAATAAAACATGTTGAAGAAACTGATTTACTCACTTCTCATATGATAAAATAATAATTATTAAGTAAGTCATGTTTATTTCTTTCTTCTTGTGTTTTTATTATTCTTGTATTTTACATTATTTTTCATTCATTTCATTGTTTTTGGTTATTATATTTATTGTTTCATTCTTTTATTATCTTTTCGTTTTGTTTTTTAATTTAATTAACAATTAACTTTCTCCATTTTCATTTTATTTTTGATTGAATATATTTCTTGTTCTGTGCTTTCAATTTTCTTTTCTATTTCTTCATATTCTCTTTTCAATTTATTTATTATTATCTTATTTCACTTTAATTTCATTCTCTATTATTGTTCTATACTCTTATTAGTATATCTTGTTATCATTCTATTTATTCATGTTTCTTATTCATTTTTCATTTCCTCTTTCTTTTTATTCACTTTTTCGTTGTAATCTTTTACCATTCTTATTACACATTTTATAACTATTAAGATTCATTCTCTTTTTACTTTCTTGAACATTTGTTTCTTGTTTATTTTTCTTTAAAATACTCAAAAATTATTCAATAATATTGATAATATGATTGTATTGAAAAATATTCTTTTCTTTAGACCTTTTAATAAACAATGTATGCTGTTGGTTTATATTCTATATAAAAAGAATTTTTTTGGGAACTTTTATAAAAGAGTAAATGTTGTGGTATGTTATATAATTCCTGATAATTCATTCTGTTTAAATCAATTTAGTATGTTATAATAACTCAGTTTTAATAAAACAACTTTTCTAAAAATTTTAATAAAGATAAATTCGCTAATATTTATGAGTTATTATTTTGTAAAGAATATTTTATAACCAAATTTATTCTAATTAAACTCCTGTTGAATTAAAAAATCATGACCAACTTGAGAATAGATATAGTTCTATAAAAATTTTCATTAAACTGGTAGAAGTTTTACTAGATATTTTAAATTAACTTGAATGAACAATCCTTTAAATTATTCTATTATGTTACTATTATTCTATTTAATTTTTCTTCATGTATTAGAACTATTAATATAAAACTTCATCAAAGAAATTATATTCAATTAAAAATTTTTCATAAAATAATGTTTTGGATCATAACTCAAAGTAAATTAAAGAAACTAAATATTAAAAAAAAGAAATAGTTGATTGTTAGGAATAATTTATTGAAAGATAAACAAAATAAAACCTTAAAAAAGAATAAACCAATAAAGGAATAATTTAGTTTATAATTAATTATGGAGTTAAAAGAAAAAGGAATTTCGTAAAGAATTATTCTATAAATATTTGATTAATACAAAGATTCACTAATAGAATATTAATATCTTAATAATAATTTAACTAAAATAAAAACGGGAAATTCTATTTTTAATTTTATTTTAATTTTTCCCGTTTTTGATAGAATATTTAAACTGGAATCTAACAAAATCTTTTCATTAATCAGAAATGTCTATTAAACCAATAAAACTTGTAATAGTAGGAGATGGAACTGTTGGAAAGACTTGTATGCTTATTTCATACACAACTAATGCATTTCCAAATGAATATATTCCAACAGTATTTGAGAATTATAATGCTACTGTTGTTGTTGATGATAATAAAATTAATCTTGGAATATGGGACACAGCAGGACAAGAGGAATATGATAGATTAAGACCATTATCATATCCTTCAACTGATGTTTTCTTAATATGTTATTCAATTATGTCAAAAGCTTCTTATGAAAATGTAGAAGGAAAATGGGTAAAAGAGATTAGAACACATTGTCCTGATACTCCATTTTTATTAATTGGAACAAAATCAGATATTAGAGATGATTATGAACAACAACAAATTATTAAAAACAAGGGATTTGAACTTGTCTCTCCTAATGAAGGACAAGAAATGGCTCAAAAAATGGGTGCCATAAAATTTATGGAATGTTCAGCCTTAACTCAATCGAACTTAGTAAATGTTTTTAAAGAAGCAATTCGTGCAGGAGTTAACTATAAAGATTCCCTCTTTTCAAAGCCATCAAAAAAGCTAACTAATAAACATCGATGTAGTCTTCTCTAATTAATATAATACATTGTTTTTGTTAATATTTATTTTTTTTTTAAAAAGAAAAACTCAATTTAATAAACACTTAGACAATATGATTTAATAACTCTCTTCCGAGAAACCAGAGAATTTCATTTGTTATTATTTCGTGTGATGGTGTTTCTATAGAATATATATCATATACAACTATTCCTTCAAGTGAAAATTTTGGAAATACCTCACATTTGAAATTAAAAGAATCTAACAAATCAATAAGACCAATAACAATATATATTCTTCTCATAAAATATATTTTTGAAGTATTAGAAAATGAACCAAAATTTTTTTTAATATATTTTAATCCATTGAGATATAATAAGTCTTCGTTATATATTCTATCTTTAATTACAATATAATCAATTTCATACTTCTCATTAATTAATTTAAATTTAATTCTTCCATTAGTATATAATAATAACAAAAAGACTAATCCATTTATTGTAAATTTATTTAAAGTTTCATTTAAATCCATACTTTAATCATATAAATAAGAAAGATGAGATTAAATATTTCAAAATATTAGATCATTCATTCTTGAGTCTTTTTGAAAAATTTCTTAATAAGAATATCAAAATTAACTAATTCATTATTGGATAAATAGAACTAATCTTTTTTTGTAATATATCAATACAACATTCGCTCTGAATAATTTGAACAGATCCAAATGATTTATCAGTCAATTCTCCTTTTGTTTTAATTACTGAATGATAACATTGAAATGTATTGATGTAATTAATTTTTAATTTTAAAGAATCACAATGAACTATTCTTAATAATTTTAATTGAATTTCAGATAAGTCAATAATAGAAGAATGATTATTAACTTTATACATTAATATTTGTTTAATACTACTAGGAAGTATAATTCTTTCACAAACAATATGATCTAGTCTTAATGTTTGAAGTTCAGATAATTTATTTATTTGTAAATTATCATTTGAATTAAAGTTATAAATTTCTAATATACGTAGAGAAGATAAATCAGAGAGTTTATTCCAATTAATGTCTTGACAATCATTGAGAATAAGACAAGATATATTAAGATTATCTAAAGAAGTTGGTAAATAATCAATTTCTAATATTTTTAAGTTTGGAAGATAAAGAAAAGATGAAATAATTGAATGTTCCATTTTTAAATAATACAATAATGAATCTTTAAGATTAATTTTACTATTTTGTATCAAAACATTTTTCGAGTTTGATGTTATTGTTTGAAATCGTTTACTTTCATTTCCATTTTTTGTCTTTTTACAAACATTAATAAATTTTTCTTCAATAACTTGGTTAATACATGTTTTATTTAATTCACTTTTACACCAACTAAATTGGCTTGAAAAAATAAATTTTAATGGATTATTAATGATTATATTATTAATATTCCATTCAGGTTTAAACTCAATTTGTTGCTTCTTTTGAGCAAATAAAAATGGGTTAAATGGTAAATATTGATTAAATACATCTTTAAATGAAGAAATACTACAATCCCAGAAAGTCCACTTATTTTCATACGGAAGAATAATACAATCATTTCCATTCCAATAATCACAACATATTTCAAATGTTCTTGTATTATTTCTTTCTTTATTTATATAAAAATTTCTTTTATATTGAACTAATTTACATAATATTTCATTTGTTGAAATACTTCCACCCATAACTTGAATAATACAATGCTCAAATTTATTATATTTTGATAATAATAATGAAATGAATGTCATATCAAGTGATTCTATTGAACTTTTTATTCTTAATAATTCAAGTTTCTGGTTTTCATCTCTAAAACATCTTTTCCATGGCTCTGTTATCTCCATTTCTATTCTACACTTTTTTAAAAAATGAAATTGTGAGATATCAATTGGAACTTCTTTAACAGTTACATTTAATTCTATTACTCTTGAATAAATCCAATTATTTCTACTAAAATCGGTGTCTAATGATTCAACTATTCGTATTTGATCAAACCTTCTTAATTCATTTGAACAATGTTGAATAAAATCAGATAATATATTAGCAGTTTGTAAGTTAGGATATATTTTCAATTCTTTCCAAAAAGAATCAACCGCTTTAAATTGATAAAAAACATCTCTACTCTCTTTTGTAGGTAGAATTAATGGATTTGTTTTAATAAAGAATACTGCTTCATAACACTTTTTATTTACAAACATTAAGTCTATAACAGTAGTAGTTGTGTAAACATAACGAATAACTATAGATAAATAAAAATTTTCTAGTTTTAAATGCATTGTTATGTTATTGGAGAGTCCAAGTTAAAATAAAATTTTAAGATTCAGATAAATCTTATTATCACAACTTTCTTATCTGACAATTTAAAAGGAAAAGAAATAAACATATATTGTAAAAATGACATTAACAAGAGAATTAACTCAACGTAAGTAATGAAGAGGTACGAAAAAATTAGTTTTAACCCTAAAATTTTAATTGGATCACTTTTACAAAGTGGTTCAACAACTTCTACTTCACTTGCTTCTTCCTTGCTTAACGGTGATTCAGAGGACATCTTTGGTAAAACAAGAATTGATGAACGGAAGAAACGTGTGGAAGAAATTACTCCTAAAAAACCTCCAAAGAGTCGGATCCATGAAAGTTATACTCAACCAAGGAGAATAAATCCTATTTCTAAGCCAATTGTTGTGGAACCAGTTTTAGTTAAATTGGATAATCATATTCTAGATATCTCTCCTATTCTTAAAAAATCTGAATCAAGCACTTCTAAAGAAGAAACAATATCAGGTACTAGTGAAGGTGAACTAGAGTCAGTCTGGAAATTGGATAAAGAAAGAGGTAATGAAGACAATAAAAAAGAAAAAGAAAGAAATCAAAATAAAGTAAATAGAAAACAAGAAATAAGAAAAACAATAAAAAGGAGAATTGAAAAGTTAAGAAAAGGAAATCGAAGAAGAGTAACTTTATGGAGGGCAGTCCCATATTACTGCTATAGATGGGGAATGACAGAAGAAGAATTGTTAGATGATGTTGAGCATAATAAATATATCTGTTTTACAAAATAATGAGAAAAAACTAGATAACAAAATAATCAATTCTATCTTTTTAAATATTTTTTTTATTTTTGTTAATATGAATGTTTATCTAATAAACTGGAATCACAACATTTTAAAAAAAACTGAAAGGGGATGAGACATATAATTAAAGAGGATATTTGTTCAATAAGTAAATTATTCTTTTAATAAAAAATTATAAAAAAGGTTAAATAATACTCATTATTTTGATCTAAAAAATAAAAAATACAAATATCATTCAATTTATTTTTAGAGAGTGAATCACTGATAAAATATTTTTTTGAGAATATTATGTTTGTCCTCTTTAAGGTATTAAAAATGAGGTAACCGTTATTTTTATGAATAAAAAGTGATATAATTATTAGCTAATAAGAACTTATTGAAAATAGAAAGAATATAACAACTGAAATATAATATAACTATTTTAGACTGACTAAGAGCCTAATAATACAAAATAGAAAAAGTAACTTTGTTTATATATTGTCTTAAAATCATTAAGAAAAAAAAATTGATAAATTTTATTTAAAAAACATCAAGCCAAAACCTTAGTTTTAATAGAATGAGTAAAATTATTCAATGAACTTAAAAAAGTTTTTATCGAAACATTAAACGAACTTCTATTAAAACAGTATAAACTAATCAAAGAATTAATTTCATAGTATTAGAACTTATATAGATTAAAGCCAAAAATATTAAAAAATCACTCTTTTCTTACTAGAAATTGACTTAGTATTAATTCATACTTCAATACTAACAGTTTATTATTAATTAGAAATATTTTCTCAACAAGTTCTGTAGTAATTTTATAATAACATATATCAAATCAACGAATTAAAAATCGGCATGGTTCTAAGATATCAATAAACACACTAAAGTTATTAATAAAATCCAATTAAAGTATGCGATTTAATGAAATCGTATTGGACTAAATGAAGAACTACCTAAATAGAGTTGTCTCAAAAAACCCCTTATTTGTTGAACCATTTAATCCTATAGCTTTAGTATTACTTGTGAAGGGTTTTAATCCTTCAAAAAGAACTTAATCGATTTCGGTCTATAACAAGATTGCTTAAAAAGTATCCATAAAGAAAGAAGAATTAGGTAAATGAAATTTTTAATACAACAATTACTTAAGTACTAAACGGAATTGATTAGGAATAACATAAAAATAAAATGACAGAAAGCACTATGAGAGAACACTAATTATAACCATAAATAGTATCAAGAATCAAAACATCTAGAATTAGTACTCTTTCAAACTTAAGTGATTATACGTTTTCAACAATCTATTAACCCTTTTTACTCAAAATACTATTCTAATTTTAGATTTTTAATAAAAAAGTATTTTTAGATAATTCCTTTTTTTTTTTTAAGAAAATAAAGACCTTTATCTTCAAATGAAAAACCTCCAAGGTTATTAAAAATCAATAAAACTTCTATTTTCTCTTAGTAAATAGACAGTTTCTTCTTTTAGGTAAAACCAATTTAAGGATGCAGTCCAACTTTATTTGATTGCTAAACTTGGTGCTAGAAAATTCATTGCTTCATGGTAAAAAGTATAGCGAAAAAGGTTGGGATGAAGAAAGGGCTTTAGAAAAACGTAGACAAACGTGGAAGGGGTATTTAAAGTAAGACCTAGAAGTATCTATACAATAAAGGAAAGATGAGTATTTCATTTAAGATTCATTATGTCACTGTTCCTGATCAAGTGTTATTCGTTGTATTTGATGATGGAAAAGAAGTTCCATTAACATGGACCGAAGGTCATTATTGGGTTGGAAATTATAATTACGAAGCTCCAAAACATTACACATGGCATTACGTTGTGAGAAGTTATGATTCTGGAAAGAATCTCAGAGAAGAAGAAATCATTGGAACTCGTGAACATGACTTTGTTAGTAAAGCACAAGTTCATGATTGGTGGTTTTACCCATGGTTAACTGAAATTGTTGAAGACCCATCTGAAAAAGAACTTAAAGAGACTGAAGAAAGATTAAAGAGAGAAGCTGAGGAAGCTGAAAGAAAAAGAAAAGAAGAAGAAGAAGAAAGATTAAGAAAGGAAGAAGAGGAGAGATTAAGAAAGGAGGAAGAAGAGGAGAGATTAAGAAAGGAGGAAGAAGAGGAGAGATTAAGAAAGGAGGAAGAAGAAAGACAGAAAAAAGAAGAGGAAGAGAGACTAAGAAAGGAGGAAGAAGAAAGGTTAAGAAAGGAGGAAGAAGAAAGGTTAAGAAAGGAGGAAGAAGAAAGATTAAAGAGAGAAGCTGAAGAGGCTGAAAGAAAACGAAAAGAAGAAGAAGAAAGATTAAGAAAAGAAGAAGAAGAAAGATTAAGAAAAGAAGAAGAAGAAAGATTAAGAAAAGAAGAAGAAGAAAGATTAAGAAAAGAAGAAGAGGAAAGAAAGAAAAAAGAAGAAGAAGAAAGACTTGCTGCTGAAGAGGCTGAAAGAAAGAGAAAAGAACTTGAGGCTGCTAAAACTCCATCACCAACCCCAGAAGAAGAAAAAAAGAAAGAAAAAGAGTTAAAGATTAGGTTGTGTGGTTCAGAAACCAATTGGGATCTTTTCAAAATGTGGACTGGTAAAGCATGTTGCCATGTATTATATGATTCTACTGTTGATGAATTTACTGCAGAGGCATTCAATGAATGTGTTGGAGGAAATAATAGTGTTATTGTGTTTATTCATTCACAAGGATATATTTTTGGCTCTTATACTTCAGTAAAAATTCCAGAAGCTGGAGAAAATGGAGCTGAAGTTAAAAATGATTCAAAGAGCTTTGCTTTTTCTTTCTCAAATCCATACGGTCATGGAGCAATTAGATATATTTGTGATGAACCAGAGACTACACTCAAATTATTCCCAAATAATGATTCAGAAAATGTTGTTGAAGTACACAACTTCTTCACTGTTAAACAAGAGAAAGATAAATGTTATATTAGTAAGAATTTTGAAAAGTCTTATAATGAAACTTCTGGAAGAGGTGCTTTAATGTTTGTTAGAGCTGTTGAACCAGATACTTTCCCAATTGATGAACTTATTGCTGTTAAATTGACTTTCAACAAGAACAGATAATTAAATAATGTTATGAATATTCTCTTTTATATTTGATGTTTATTTTTAATTAATTATAAAGTGAAAAAGAAAATTTAAAAACATATTATATATTCGTTTAATCTATTTAAAAATGAATCCTTTATTGTTTAAATATAACACAAGCTTGAATAATTAGATATTCATATTAATTCCTTTTATTATAAATGAAAAAGTGAAATAGAAAAATAATAAAGAAAAAAGTAAAAAAAGATCAAGTATGAAGATTTGAATGTTTCTTCCTTTGAAGAATATCTTTAATCATCCATTTAATAAGTGTTTTATCTCTTTCTGTGTTTTCTTGTTTCCTTTTCTTTGCTTTCTTTTTTTCTTCTTTAGTGTGTTGATAACTTTGATTAATTTCTGCTCGAATTTGTTCAATTGGAATTGGATCAATTGCATCACTTTCACTATTAACTCTTAAACAATATTCTTTATGATATTTAATTAATTCTGCTTTTGTTCCTTTAACTTCTAATCCAAATTCTTTAATTTCTGCTCGTATTTTTTTTTCTTTCATAAAATTATATTGTCTGCTTCCTATTCTCTCTATTTTCTTTTCTTCTCCTCTTCTTTTCTTCGTGATTTTCTCTTGAATTTCAATATTCGCTTCAATTTCTTGTTGTTTCGTTCGTCTTTTACAAATTGGACACATTTCTTTCACACTCAACCATCGTCGAATACACTCACTACAAACTATTCTATTTATTCTTTTCTTCTTCTTATTTATATCAACAAACACGTGTGGTGGCACGGAAGATCAACTGCCCCATGCATATCTCTATCTATCTGATGAATCTTAATTATCACTATCATCTTCTTTCATTTTCACTTCTCTTCTAATTAACAAACGACAAATGAAACACTCCATTTTCCTTTTTCTTTTCTCTTTTTCTAGTTTTTACTCTCTTTCTCCTTTTTTCTCTTTTTTCTCTTCTTCTTTATTCTTTAGTTGAAATAGAAAAAACGAAGTATTACAGGAAACAACACAAAAATTATAAAATAATCAATAACAAAAGAAGGAGAAATCCATATCATCAAAGAAATATAAATGATAAAAGAATGAGTGAAAACACGTATTATCTGTATGGACAGAAATACATTAATCATCACATTAATCATTACCATATTAATAACTATCACCATAAAAATTATCATAACAATTATAATAATAATGGTATGATTCATTTCATTCATCACTTCAGTCATTTTCATCATCATAAGTATTTTATCAATAATTCAAATACAAACAATCAGTATTATAATACAAATAAATCATATAATAAAACACAACATAGATATAAACAATAACATAATAAAAGACAACAACAAATAAGAAATAAAAGAAAAGAAATGATAGAAATACAAAACCAAGAATATTTGAAAAGACTAATTGAAGAAGAAACCAAAATACTTACACTACAAGAAATAGAATAAATTAAGAACACTAAGATTAAACAATATAATCAACAATAATGAGAAAATGGTATTTACTTGTAAGAGAAAAAACAAAAATGATTAGAATGGAGAAATTATCAGTATGACACTTGAAGAAGATGATAAACAACTAAATCAAAAAGAAATAAATGATAAATACTTAAATAAGAAATATAGAATGTTGAAAATGATGATAAAAATGAATTTACTGAAGAGAAGAAGATGTTTAATGAAAAAGAAAATATGAAATTAAAAGAAGAAGAAAAGAACAATGAAAAAGATAAAAGAATAGAAGAATTAAAGAATAGAAGAGGCTATTAAAGAGAAAGAAGAAAAGAAGAAATACAAAAGAATGACCAGACCATTAATAAATTATCAAATGACATTATGTCATTAAAGAAGAAGCATGAGAAGGAGATAAACACTAAAAAACAAGAAATTGATAGAAAATTATTTGAATTCAATGCTGAATCAGAAAGGAAAATGTCTGGAGTAAACAATTTATCACAACAAGTATATTTCATGAAAGATAAATTATCTATTACAAAATAAAATTACACAAGAAGAAAAGAAGAAAGATGAGATAAATCACACTATATCAGACTCATCTGAAACACAAATTGTGAATGACCTCACCCCCAATGTGGTAGTAGCTGATGAAATATCATCAAGCGAAGATGATCTTCCAAAAAAAAAGAAAGTTAACGCAGAATTCAATCGAAGAGATGGGAATTCAGCATAAGAAGATCACATCATCTGATCATGACATTCAAAAAATAATTGAATCAAACAAATAGAGAAGAATAAATTCTAACATTCTATAAATGTTATACACTAAAATTATTAGAAATAAAATTAAGAAATCAACTTAAAGAAGAAGAAATAAAAAGATTAATACATGAAATTGATATTAAAATAGAAGATATTAATGAATATAAAGAAATAATAAAGAAAACATTTAAAATAAAGAATGAAATTAAAAGGGAAGTCAATAGAAGAATGGAAGAAGAATTAATAACACACAAATTGAAAGATATTGAATTAAAAGAATTAATAAAATAAATAAGAAAGAAGAAATACAAGAAGAGGAGGTAATAAGAATATTTAAAGAAGAAGATATGAAAGAACAAGAAGATGTACAATTTATTAATTATTATTACAATAAAAACAAAATACATCAAATAATTAATATCATTAATACAAATGAAATAGTAATCAATACATTAGATGATTACTACCATTATATTAAAACTATAACATCAACTATTAACATAATTATTAATAACAATCAAGAAAGAAGTTGAAAGAGAAGTATAGAAAGAATACTACAATCAAAAAATGTAGATTAAGAGACTTGCTCCATAATAACCAATATATGAAATTAAAAAGAATATTACATATTAAAAAATATGATATATATCATATCAAAGTAAAAACAAATGAGCAAATAAACTATTACAAATACGTCAAAAGAATGAAAAGAATAAAAATAGAAGTAAGAATAATTGGAAAAGAATTAGATGGAATTATAAAATGATGAAATATTGAAAGAGACAACTTCTAAATAAGCCTAAAGAAGATGAATATCCAGATAATATTACTACAATTAATTTCTGGAAAGTAATCTATGAAAATAACACTAATATAGATTTCATAAATATTAATTTATATGACATATTAATTGAAAATATAATTAATAATAGAAGCGTGTAATCATTCTAAATGAATTAAATCATGCAATAAAATTCATTGATAATTTGAATTCACATGGAATTGATAAAATATAATGCTTCTGGATTAAATATTTAGAACAACCAAAGAATTTCTTATTAAAATTATTTAATAAATGGTTGTATAATCATACTAACATCCCTCTTCATTTCATCAAATGAAGAACATTATTAATATATAAGAAATGAGATAAATTATATAAACTAAATTACAGATCAATAACTTGTTTAAACTGTCTGTTAAAAGTATATACATCTTTATTAAAGATGAAAATAGAAAACCAATTGATGTTAAACCAAATTGAAAAACAATTATCACAAAATCAAATTGGATGTAAAAAATATACATATTATCAAAAGAATGATTATTATACAATATTATAATCCAACAGTTATTATTTAAGGCTAAATGGAAATGGGTAGAAACATATTATGATGTTTCTAAAACATATGATAGTATTAATCATCAATGGGTTAAACAATGTTTAATTTATTTTAATATCTCATTAGTTGTAATTAAAAGTATATTATATATATTAAATATTACACAACTCTAATTATATTATATTCAACAAAATGTTGGTATAATTAATGTAGAAAGAGGAATAATACAAGGTGATAGTTTATCTAAATTATTGTTTGTATTATCTATTGATATATTATCTAAACAATTAGATAAATAAATTAATAAGTTATCTATTAAAATGAATGAAGAAGAAAAACAAGTAAAGTTAAACCACATATTATATATGGACGATTTAAATATAATAACTAACAACATCAATGAAATGGAAAAAGCAAACAAATTAACAAATGAAATATTTAATGCATAGGACTAAAAATAAATGTAGAAAAGAGTGGGATAATGAATAATATCAATGGTCAGATAAATGGAGAATTAGCTGAATTACCAAGAGTAACTAATGATAACCCTTATAAATATATTGGTATTGAAATAAGAGATAAAATAAATATTAATAAATATTGTACAAGATTATTAAATGATGTATCTTCTATTCTATCATCATTAAATATTATGAAATATAGCAGCATCAATACAATTAGAAAGATTAATAATGATATAATCTCCAAATTAAGATATGGATTCTGTATTGTCCCATGGAAACTTGGTGAGTTGGAGAATATAGATAAACAAATAATAAAGGCATTGATACAACTCCAACTATACAATACAAACATCAATAAAATTAGATTATATGTTACAATAAATGAATTGTGAATGTGATTAATGTCAGCACGAGATGAATGTTGTAAAGAAATATTAAGAATATATTTAAAATATAAATATCAAATACAGAAATAAAAGAAATGATAGAAACAGTAAAAGAGAATCCAAATGGAATAATTAAAAGAATGAAGAGGGCATTTGGTAAGAAAATTAATTTCAATGAATTAATGAATATAATACAAATAAATGAAATAAAACATGATATAAACAATGTATTTGAATTTGTAACAAATAAAATAAATGAAAGATATTTAAATGAATTGAAAGAAATGAAGTGAATATATAAGAAATGTAAATTGTATATTTAATAATAAGAAATTATCAGTAACTACATGGATGTCATTAAATATAAAAAGAAATGCATTCATCAAAGTAGTAAAGATACAAGAAGGAGTAACTATGATAGGAAATATTAAATTTAAAATACTTAATTGTGATGCTTTAATTTATTGTAAACATTATCCTATCACAATTCCATCTATTAGCCATATTTTGTTAGGATGTCCTGTAATGAAGAAGAATCAAATATTAAAACATGATTATGTATGTAAACAAATATATAAACATATATTATTTACATATTTTAATGAATTTGATGAAATAGATTTTAATACACATCATAAGTGTATTAATAATAATGAAATAGTTATAAATTACAATAATGATTTATTGCTTAATGACTATTCGTTTAATGTTAGAATATCAGATATATATTATCAAATCATCAAAGATAAAAAAGGATATATTAATGAAGTTGATATATGTCAAGATAGAAACATCGAATTAAATTATATTTACAAAATAAATAAATACAAATAATTACAAGAGAAGTTAATACAAAGTAGAGAATTAACTTATGTAGAAATAACACCTGTAATATTATCAATAAATTAATACATAAAGAAACATTAAGATTAAAAACACTAAAATTACAAATTGACTTCAACAAAATACTACAAACAATCATTATTAAAAACATGAAATATTTAATGTTCTACACATTCAACACTGGCAACACATTAGAAGAGGAACCTTCTAATTCTCACGTGATTGAAATGAACTCTATTGTGGAAGTATGGCATATTGAAATCACTGAAATAATCACTTCTCAATAACCATAAAGTCCAAACGTAGATATATCTATTATTAACCTTTTTTGTTCTCTATTCTTTAGTTGAAATAGTGTATTGTAAGAAGCTCTTGAGTGTGAATATTTTCATAAGTACTTAATCAATGAAGTTCCAGACGAATACTTTGTTCAATTAGAATGTTTTTGCAACACTATTTTATCTAACAACATCGACATTTTGTCACTTTTGTTAACCAACTTTTTAGTTCTAAAAAATAGCAATTTGTTGTTCGACAGAATTAACCCCTTTTCAAATCGTTCTTTTTGCTTCTAAATAAAATATTCATCACTTTATAAACCACACTTTCCAATATAAGTTAAAAAAAATAGGAAATTTTAATAGTAAAACCCTAATTTTTTAATCTTTTTCCTCAAAAAATATATTTTTTTTAAGGAAATTTTGAAAATGAAATTGAATTCAATTTTCCATTTTGTTTTGTTAAAATTGAAGAAAAACCTAATTTTAGGGTTATGATATAATAAAAAAATGATATAAAATATAATTAAGAATTAATTGTTTTTTATAGAACAATTTACATTCTGTTGAAATTAATCTCTTCAATAAAGTTTTGAGATTATGTCTCGGGAAATGAAGTATTAAATTATGACAGAAACAGTTTTTCTTCAATAGGACGATGTTGTGTATTAAATTAATTAAAGCATTTAATTAAATGGAAATACAAAAGGTTATTCTTTTAGAACAAATAACTTGTAACAAAAAGAACTAAAAATAACTTTTTCCAAAAATCAAGAAAACCTACGAAAATTTCCTGAATAGATAACACAAAAAAGGGAAAAGAGTCGTTCTGTCTCTAAGTGAAGAACTGGAAATAGAGTAGATTTAAGGGGATTCATTGAACTTAAAATAATCAATTAAAACTAGGTAAGAATGGCTACTATGATCTGTGAACCACCAACACAAATAACTACTTTCCAAATTCAAAAGAAAGGAAAAAAGGATAGAACATGCATTACCCCATTAGAAAAAAGAATTCCTATTTTAAAAGCCTCCAGAGAAACACGGAATTTCCAAACACTTCAACAATCATTATGTGTATGTCTACTTTCTGAATTTTGTGATATTACTATTAAACAACCAGCTAAAAAAAGTATTGTTACTCAACAATATATGAGACTAAAATCTCTCGATTTTGGAAATGGAGAAGTTATTTTTCTTAGTGAGTATTTAAAAAGAAGATGTTTAGAGTTGAAACAAGACGATATTGATCATGATGTTTCTATTAAAACGGCCACAAGAAGATTTCAAAATAATAAAAGAATTGAACTCCTTCATTTACTTATTGACTTATTAATCATTCGTGGAGGATATGAATTTGAAAGTAAATATGCAGAAGGGAAAGCAGGGATTAATAAACAAGAATCTATCAAAAAAGTTATTCGCGATGACAGGATTATTATTGAAGGAGACCGTTTAATTGAAAAGGCAGAAGAAGTTAATATGGTTATTTCAAGACGACTAGCAATGACAAAGAAAGAATTAATTATTAGAAAAGGTGACCCTATCATTCAAACTCTCTTCGAGTAAATGTGTTGTTTATGTCGTTAATGTTGCTTTAAATTGTTTATTTAATTCTTTTCATCATTTTAATTTTTTGACCTTTCATCTTTTTTATCACTCATTTCTTCTTATTACGTCTTTATAAAATAAGTTTATAAAATTAGATTTTTTAAAACAAAAAAGAACTTAAAAAAAGTAAAGATGACTGTTTGTTTCTTTTTAGATTTTTTCTCCTATTAAATTGATATGAGAACAAACAATGGTTTTCAGACAATAAGAAACACCTCAAACTAAAACTGATTACTCAGGAAGAAATTGTTAACTACTTCAACTCAATTTCAAGTTCTAATGAATGGGGAAAATACCTTGAAGATGCTGATGTTCGTGAAAAGGCTGAGGCATTACAAAACGCTATGCTTGCATTTTCTGATATGAACACTGGTGCTGGTAAAATTGAAAATGGTAAAAAGGCATTAAAAATAGTTGTAGTTGGTGATGGTGCTGTTGGTAAAACTTGTCTATTGTTAGCTTTTAGTAAAGGTGAAATCCCAACTGCTTATGTCCCAACAGTTTTTGAAAACTTTTCTCATGTTATGAAATATAAAAACGAAGAGTTTATTCTTCATCTTTGGGATACTGCTGGTCAAGAAGAATATGATAGATTGAGACCATTAAGTTATGCTGATTCAGATGTTGTATTATTATGTTTTGCTGTGAATAATAGAACATCATTTGATAATATTTCAACTAAATGGGAACCAGAAATTAAGCATTATATTGATACTGCAAAAACTGTTTTGGTTGGATTAAAGGTTGATCTTAGAAAAGATGGTTCTGACGATGTTACAAAACAAGAAGGTGATGATTTATGTCAAAAACTTGGATGTGTTGCTTATATAGAAGCATCATCAGTCGCAAAGATTGGTCTGAATGAAGTTTTTGAAAAGTCAGTTGATTGTATCTTCTCAAATAAACCTGTTCCCAAAGTTTCTGCTACAACTCAACCAAAAAGTCAAGAAGTTTGTTTTTTATTTTTCTTTTATTCGTTTGAAATCAAAGAAATTATTTCAACACTTACGCTTAGAGTACCCAACAAAAGAAAAAATCAAAATGCCTTTTACAATAAAACATTTCTGCTAAATGTTAATTGAAGAGTTTATTGTGGATTAGTGTTATTCTTCATTACTAAAACTATATAATAACAAAGAATTAATTTAAATTCTTAAGTGCAAGTAATAAAGCACTACGAGAACTTCTTCCTTTTCCATTTGCCACTGAATCCCCACGCTTAATTGTAGCAATGTACTGTTTTTCATATCCAGAAAAATAAGAAAGGACAGAATACTCATACCTGTTATTTTTAAAATCAACAACACCTTTATTTCCAATAAACTTTGTTAACAATTCTTTTTCATCATCAGTAGATTTCTCTTCCATTATAACATCTGCTCTTTTTCTATAAGGCTATTGATTAATTTTTATTTTAATTTCAAATATTTTGTAAGTAAAAACAAACAACAAATGCATTTACTGATGTAGCAATAATAAGTAATAATGCAATCATGTAATGATGTTAGTTTTTTTTTTAGTTCTTTTTTTATTACTTTCTAAAAATATTAGCCCTTTATTATTATACCCATAATAATTTAATAATAATAAATGTAATCTAATTATTAAAGAATAGTAAGTTACTATTGGGAAGTGATGAACTTTCTTTCCCCAAATGAACGATAGTTGATTCAAAAGGGTCTACACACTCGGCCAGGGTGAATGTAGAATGTTTGATCCCATTTTTTTTTATAAAGAAATTAAATAGTTAACACTAAATCCCTCAAAATTGAGATTTGTTATGAATCACACAATTAAAGAAATAAATAAT
>NW_001854623.1:21441-37060 GCF_000209125.1 Entamoeba dispar SAW760
TTTGTTCAATTAGAGACACGTCCACAAGCATTTAATATTGGAATGTCTATAATTCAAGGTAATTATTCACATCCAAATCAACCCCAGATAACTCAAACTATTCTTTACTTTGCATTAAAACTTATTGAGTCGTCAACAAAAAACATTCAAAATTTTAATGGAACAACAAGAAAACAATTATCAATATCTCTTCTTGATTGGTGTTTGACTCAACCAGCTGGTATGGCAATGAAGAAAGCCATTCACACATCAATTAGTTTAATGATTAGCAATGACCAATTCCTTCCAAGTGAGTGGGCAATAACTATTGTTAATTTAAAAAATAAAGTAACAACAGAACTTCAAAGCCTAGTTGTTATATTAACATTAAAAGAAATAAACGATGAGTTAATTGAGAAATCAAAAGCTTTTTCTCAATTAACTGATCTTAGTAATAAAGTCAAAGATGCGTTTAGAGAGAATGGAGTAAAGGATATTGTAGAATTCCTTTATCGTTGTATGACTAATGAACATTTAGTAAAAGATTCATTAGAATTGTTTGGGACATTAGTTAGTTGGATTGATATTTCATTTTCAACTAATTCAGAATTTGTACAAAGGTTATACAGTTATCTTAATTCTCCTAGCTTATTTAATCCAACAATATTTATATTTTCTGAAATTATTTCTAAAGGAATGGATCCTATGGTAAAATTGTCTTTAATTCACTCATTACAACTTATTAAATTCATTCCAATTCCAAATAATTCTAATGAAGATTCATTTATTTCTGTTTGTAAACTCTCTGGAGTTATTATTAATGAAATATTAGCTGCTACAGAAAGAAAATTTCCAGTAAAAGCTTTAGTAACTGGTAGAGTCCAAATACAACCAGAAGTATTTAATACAATTCAAGAAATGCTTTCAAGTAATTTTATTTTCTTTGTTAATCTCTTTCAACGGTCAACATTAGATATGGCTAAAGAATTCTCAAGTGGAATCACTAAGGCAATTAATGACTTCTTTGCTCCTTTATTAAATAAATTTATTATACCAAATTCATTAGTTGAAGTAGAAAGTATGTTATTACAAGCATTATACTCTAAATATCAAATGTTCATTAAAAATGAATTTGATGATGATGGTAATAATGGTTCTGATTTACTTAATTGTTTAAAAACTATTTATCGTGCATCGTCTGATTTAGATCAAAGTTGTTTAGTATTACAACAATTCTTACAACAACTAATGACATTTAACTTAAAGAATCCAAATGTAGAAAGTGTTTCATGTCATGCATATTTTATATTACATTTTCCTGACAAATTAATGGCAAGACCAGAGACTGTTCAATTCATGACCCAACACGTAACAACATTCGCACAACAATTTATTCGTTTTGTTGATGTTGCTCCAGAACACTCTCCAATTTATCCAGCAATCTCAAGATTTTTAAAGTATATCTCAGGAGATTGTTTATGTGGAATTATCGAATACTCTATTGGTGTGATTGAAAAAGGAAAATGTTTTTCAGAAATTAAAGACCTTGTTAGAGAAGCTCGTAGTAATGGAATGAACCCACGACAAGAATGGAGTATTAAAGTTGGACAAATAGTTAAAAATGTTGCTGAAACGATATGGATAAAAAGAAATGTAATAGATACCGTTGATTTGTATAGTATATTATCTGATTTAACTGATAGTGGATTAAGTATTGTTATTAAAGAAGTGTTTGGTCCAGAAATTGAACATTGTAATTCACTTGGAAATAATGGAGATATTCAATTTACTACACAATACATTGGTAGTAGATTAAAGAATGTTTCTGCATTTCTTAAGAAAAATGGATTTACTAGTAGAAGAGAATCATTTACATTATACAATGAATATTGTCCAATTGTAGAACGAATCATTCGAGGAGAAATTCATTGTGATAAGACACAAATTAAAAAATATGTTGTTGATTTTGTTCAAATGTGGATTGAAGCAATTAATCCAGAGTTTCATATTATACCGTCAATACAAGCAATGTCTAATTATTTAAATGAAAGTGTTAATGATATATTATTATTAGGAACATTAATTGTTCATTTACTTAGTAAACAAAATAAATTGAATGTAGTAATTCTTGGAAATGAATTTAAATTTGTTCTTCAGGGATTTTTGAATAGTCTTAATGGAACAGATCAATTAAATGAAACAAGTGAATTATTTAGAGAAAAAATGGATATTGCTAAAACTATCTTTTCAATAATGACTTTTCCACCACAAATGTATCATATATTTAATGAATTTGATTATACTATTTTCATCAAGAATATTATGTTTATTATTGAAAAACTAAGATCAGATGAATTAGCTAGAATGATAGAAAAATATTGTATGAAATCTATTGAAATATATTTAATGACAAATGGAGAAATTGGAAAAAACATTGGAATTAATATTTGGTTACAATTATTTACTCAAATTATAAATAGAGTAAGACTTACAAAGAATTATGGAATGAGCTTTTGCATTGTAGAAGGATTTAAGTCTTTAGTTGGATTAATACAAAAATATCCAGTTTTAATAGAAATGATTAAATCATTCATTTCAACTTTACCTTCTGATAAACAACAATGGGTATCAATATTTTATTCAACACTAATTCAATGCCAAAATGTGACTGTCCCACAAGTGATGAATTTATTAAAAGGATTTATTTGAAATACTCAGTTTAACTAAATGAATGTTTTAAAAAAAAGTATTTTAGTTAGTTCATATCATTAACTTTTGTCCTCATTTTATCAATTTCAACAGCATAATGTTTCTTTAAATTTGCTCTTCTTAACTTCATTGAAGGAGTTAATAAATCATTGTCTTCACTAAATGGTGTATGTTCAATATAAAGAGCTCGTGGAATAGCAAATGATGGAATTCCTTTTTCATGAAGATTCATTGTAATCCATTCTAATAATTCTTGTTCTTTCATATCACTTGCTTCTTTTGTTGGAACTACAACAGCAACAACAAAATTATCAGTAGATACTCCATGCACAAACGCTTGTGCAATTTTATTTGAAATCATTGCTTGTTCTACATTTTCTACAGCAACAAACTCTCCTTGTGCTAATTTAATTAAATTGGACCTTCTGTCGATAATACTAATTGTTCCATCAACGTTCAATTTAACTATGTCACCAGTAATAAAAAATCCATCTTCGGTAAATGAATTTGAAGTAACCTCAGGTTGTTTATAATATTCTTTAAATAAATTGTCTGATTTTATTTCTAATTCTCCTTGTGGTGGATCATTAGAAGTAAGATATCCCATATCTGGAACACTTCTAATTCTAAATGTTGTATGTAAGAAAGGAACTCCAATAGAAAGAATCTTTGGATCATTCAACCCAGGACATCCACAACATACTCCACCAAATGTTTCAGTTGATCCATATCCTTGAAGAACATGACAATTTGGTAAATTTTCTTTAAAATAATTATATATTTCCATTGTGATTGGTGCTGATCCATTGATAATTGATTTTAATTTCTTTCCAAGAAGATATGATGGTGGTGTGATTAATCTCGAAACAAAATTAGATGATGCGATGTATGCATCCATAGCCATTTTAATTCGTTGTAATACTCTTGGAACAGCAATAAGATGATCTGGTTGACAATCTTGAATTTCATTAAGTAAACACCCAAGTCCTCCACACATAAAAGCAACTCTACCATATCCATAAACAAAAATATATGTAACTTCATGTTCAAATACATGAGCTAAAGGTAAATAACTATATGATGTTCTATTTAATGCAACAGTATCTTTATCAAATATATTCATTGAAGTAAAACAGTAAACAGCAGAGTGGAAAGATTTATGAGTATGAACAACTCCTTTAGGATTACCTGAAGTTCCACTAGTAAAGAAAATAGAATAAATATCATCAACAGAAGGAAGATCTACTGGAGTTGGATTTAATTTACCAATTGATATAATATCAACAAGAGAGTGAATATCTAAATTCATAGGATTAGAATATGGAACTATTGAATCAATATTAATGTATTTAAGTTGATGACTTTTAGATTTTAATTCAGTAGACTTGGAAATAGTTTCAGATGAAACAACAATTAATTCAATATCAGTTAAATCAATAATATAATTGATTGATTGAACTCCTAAAGTAGCATATAATGGAATAGGAATTAATCCAATTCTATGTAATGCTTGAGAAATAATAATCCACTCAGCTCTATTAGGAAAAAATATACCAACCATTGATCTTTTAGGAAGATTATATACTTTTTTAATCCCACTTGAGATGTTTTCTGCAAGTTCAAGAGCTTGTTGACCATTATACCAAGAGAAGGATTGAGAATTATTATATTTTCCATCAGACTGTTTTGTTTTATATCCCAAAATATCTGCTGTTGGTAACTCATGGCAACGGCGTTCAAATAACTCCCAAGATGTTTTCGAAGTAAAAGTTTCAAAAGAATCTTTTCCTTCACGGTTATGGTAAAGATTACTTTTTGCTTCAATATAAATTAATTCCCCTTCTTTGTGGACATGATGCATTGATGTTTGTGTGTGTTGAACAGACATAGTTGTATGTTATAAGGTGATAATTATTTTCAAGTTCATTTTAACCTTTCCCTAAAAAAAATTAATCACCGTAAATCACTGAAACGAAATCATACCAAATTAATTCCAAAACAATAACATAATTTTTTCTGTTTTTTTAAATTTCTATTTTTGAAATTATTCAAGAAAAGATACACTAAAACTCAAAAAAAATCAAAAAATATGAAGTATGATAAGAATGGAAATTTTGTTTTTTTTTTCGATAAAACTTAATAATCAATTAGAAGATCAAAAAAAGAAAAAAAAGAAAGTTATTTTTATGAGGTAATATTATTATTTGAAATGAAGAGAAACGAAAAAAGAGAGGAATAATAAAGAAGGAAATAGATAAATATATTAATAAGATGAACTGAATAGTCAGATGATGTCATTGGATGAGTCTTGCTTACAAACCATCATCTGTCAGATGGAGACAATTTCAGAAGTTATTAAATTAATACAAGTATCTAAACGATGGAAAAAACAATGTTTTCTAGTTAAAGATGTAACTCCTTTCTGTGAGGCTAAACAATCTGATGAACTATCTGAGGAAGAGTGGGAAGGAGAGGTTATTTGTAGAAAAGATATTTCATTAAAAAGAGTTGTTCAGTTATTTAAGAGGTGCAAGAGAGTTGCTGTTAATGCTGAAGATATAGAACAATTTGATTGGGAAGGAAATTGTTTAAATCGGTACGATAAACAACTTGAATCAGTTTCTGAAATTATTCTTCATGGCATTCTTACTTCTGATGAATTAATTGAAGAAATAGGTGAAAAAATAGTTGAAATTAATGTAACCATTTGTTATTATGATGATATTAATTTCAGTAGATTTCCAAATTTAAGAAAATGTCGTGTTGATTTAAATAATGAACCATTAAAAGTTAATCAATTATTCCCAAATGCACTCCAGCCATTAAGTTTATTAAGAATTAATCATTGTAAAAATTATAAAAAGTATATGGATTAATTAGATTTAAAAATTTGAGAGGATCATTATTGAAGTTGATGAAACTATTATAGAAGAAGAAATTAAAACTCTAGACCAATTTGCCATTCTTGTAACAAGACACTTTTTTGATGGAATGGATTCTAGAATATTGGCTTTAGATTGTGATTATTGCAATGATTGGGGTAATGAAGAAGGAAATGAAGTTTTTATCTTTAGAGCGCCAAGAGAAATCAACACCTCCAGTGTCATCGTTTCATCTAATCATAATTAAACTGTTGTGAATTTTAAACTATAATAAAAATGTTGTAATAAGATAATTCAATGATTTGGTGTATAGTTTTGAGTTAATTATTTAAAACCATTCAATAGCAGTTAATGATTTTATTGTTGAATAACCATCCGTGTTTGTATTGAGTAACGTTACAAGATCAAGTGTAGATGAATAATTCTCCTTAAATGGTTCTGATGGGATCCATAACTCTCTTGATTTCTTTATTACGAAAAACGAATTTATTACAACAACATCATCACCTGTATTTGGACATACACATAATGAACACATCCAATTTTTTTTTAACGAAAAAGTATTTAATCCGTTTTGTGTTATTATAAAAATAAAATGAGATTGATCAGTAACTATCACTCTATCACTTTGACTTGGTGGAGGAATAGTTGTTGAAGTAAAACTCCCAATCAATGAGTCGTTTTCAGTTTTAATAAATATCATAACGTTTGATTTGTTTACAATTTTGTTATTAAAAGAGTAACTGGTGAAATCATCAGTTTTACTTGAAAATAATAATTGAGTATGTTTTAAGTGAACTTTTTCTTGAAATATTTTAATTAGTTCATCTGAGAAGTCATAACCAATAGTGGTTGATAAAACATTTTTTGTTTGAACATCATTCATTTCTGTTTGAAGGTTATTAATTATGTCTTCAACCTTCATATTTCTTTGTTTTATATATTCTTTTCCTTCTTCTTGTTTTTTTTTCAACTCATTTTCAATATTAGATTTTTTTTGAATAAATATTTGAAATAACTCTTCCCTCATATCCATCTTTTTAGTTTCATTTAATAACTTTTGTAATTCAATTTCCTTTCTTAGTCGTTCGATTTTTGATTTTTCTAGATCAATCTCCTTAAGTAGGAGTTGTCTTTTCATTTTGGTAGTTGTATCCTCCATTATAGAATTCATTTTTATTGAGATTAACATAAAATTTTGAAGAAATAAGAAAAATAACTATAAATTAAAATGATTTTCTACAAGAAAAAACTTAAAAATAAAAAGACACGAATGCAAAAGAAAAAACCTCTAAACAGAGAATATACAAAAGAAGAACTTGAACAAAGACGTCCAAAAAAACCGAAAATTAATATTGATGATTATAAACCATCTGGAAATCTATATAAAGGAATTAAAACAAAAGATGGAAGAAAAATTAATTATATTGAACCAAATGATGCTAAACTTCCAACAGAATCTTGGAGATTTTATTGTTTCAAAGGTGATGAAGAAATAGAACATCCTTTTGTGATGAATGATAGAAGTTTTTATATCTTTGGAACTGACAAAGAAAATGTGGATATTGTGTTACGTCATCCTACAAATGAACCTCAACATGCAGTTGTTCAATTTAGACATCATAACAATGAAGTTCTTCCTTACATAATTGACTTAAATTCTAAAGAGGGAGTATATTTAAATAAGAATAGAATCAAAGAAAATGTTTATATAGAATTAAGAAATGGAGATGTGTTAATGTTTGGTTATTCAACCCGTGAATATGTGTTGTTAAAAGAAAAACCTTTTCATCATTCTCATCATCGTCATTCAAACTAATACTAAACAAAAGATACGACTTTAAAATAATCAATTTTTGTCTTTCTTTGAATTTTTCTTTTTATTATTTTTACTTTCAGAATTTTTTTTTCTAGGTTTCTTTTCTTCAGTCTCATCAAAAACATTATCTAAATCAGCATCTTCATCATCTTCCTCCTCCTCATCTTCTTCACTCTCACTTTCGTGTTCATTTTCTAGTTCTGAGTCTTCAAAAATATCTTCATCTTCTTCAAGAGCATCAGCCTCATTCTCATCATATACTTCTTGGTCATCATCTTCTTCCTCCATTTCAAGTTCTAACTCTTTTTCTTCCTTTTCTCGTTCTTCTAATTCGTTTTGTTCCTCATCAATAAATTCAATAACAACATCTTCTCTTGGTCTTTTTGGTTCTTTCAAAAACTCAGCTAATCCATCTATCATTTCATCTCTTTGTGTATCCTCAAGCTTAAATAATTCTGCTAATGTTTTTATTTCTTCATCATTTCTTTTTAATAATGCAACTTTACATTTTTCTACTTGATCATCATTTTCAAATCCACAAAAACTTAAAATATTATTTAATCGTTCTTTTTGGCTTCCTTGTCGTTGGTACATTAATCTATGAATAAGTACAAGCATTTCATTAGATGTTCCACTAATTGCATCACTTATAATTTTACTTGTACCAAGAACTATTCCTGGACCATGATATCTTTCTATTCCTCCAATTTGACCTGTAGGAAGTCTTTCTGGAGCTTTTCTTTCTGATCTTGTTCTTCTTTTCATCTCAAGATATACTTATTTCAGTTTCGTCCTTCTTTTTCTCTTTTTTTTCCATTATTAAATCGTATTTTCTCGGGATTCATCACTACTATTACTATGGATAGTTCTTTTTTCTTAAAATTATGTTTTTCAGTTTTTTAGTTGAAGGGTTTATTCATTTTTTCTTTTCTAATACCATAAAAATTAAAACAACCAATTTTTATTTTATTTAAAGAATAATACAAAAAATTTGTTTTTGTTAAAAAATTAAATAAGAAGAGAAGAAAAATGCTGAATAATAGGGAATAAATGAATAAAATAACAACAAATGATATTATCATATAATCCAGAAACGAAAAAAAAAAAAAGAAAAAAGAACTTAGTAAATATAAAAGATGAATAGTAGTATTGATTCAACATTCTTCAATGACTATGTTTATTTCACTATTACTCGTGCATATTCTTCAATTAGTAAAGAAGACAGAATTGCTGCAAAAAATATTCAACAAGCAATATTATTAAGAAAGAAATATTTAAATTTTAGTGATGGAAGTGAAGTTTACCCACCTCACTATCACCTTTCCAATCAAGTTAATAATGATCATTATTCTTTATTAAAAATGAGTGATGGAGTATTTCAGATTATTCAAAATAATAAAGCAATTATGTCAATTGTTCAATACAAACAATATTTAATAGATTATAAGACATTATTAAATTTATGCGAAAGTAGTATTGTCAAAAATTTTGCAGAACAACGATTAAATGAATTGTCAAGAAAGTTTAAATTGCATTGTTTATTAAATTCTCGAAAATCTAAAAGTCAAACATCAGTTGAAGATATTCATACAATATCTAAAATTGATACTCATATTCATGCTGCTGCATGTATGACAGAATCACAATTATTAAAATTTCTTAAAGAAAAAAATAAATCAAGTAAATCAGAATTTGTTGGATATTATACAATGGATTCAGGTGAAAAAGAATTAGAAACATTAGAACATATGTGTAAAAGATTAGGAGTTAATTTAGAAGAATTTACATTAAACCAATTAGGAGTACGTGCAGGTATTGAATTTTTTAATAGATTTGATGTATTTAATGCTTCATATAAAATTGCAGGAGAAGATTTATTAAGAACAGTATTTTTAAAATCAGAAAATTATATGCATGGAAAATATTTTGCTGAATTAATTCATAATGTTTTTGATACATTAAATGGTACACCAACACATTTAGAACTTAGATTAAGTATTTATGGAAGGTCATTAGATGAATGGGAAAAATTAGCTGAGTGGATTGATATGTGGGACCTTAGACATCCACAAAATAAATGGATGATTCAATTTCCAAGAATATTCCATGTATGTAAAGGAAATAAAGAAGAATATACATTTGAAACATATATGAATAATTTATTTAAACCATTATTTGATGCATCTTTATATCCAGAGAAATATCCACAATTAGCAGAATTTCTTAGTACAGTATCTGGTTTTGATTCAGTCGATGATGAAAGTGCATTAGAACAAACAGTTGGAAATTTACCAAGTGCGGGTGAATGGAAGAGTAAAGAAAATCCACCATATTTTTATTATATGTATTACACTTATGCAAATATTGCATCATTAAATTATTATAGAAAACAGCGTGGAATGAATACTTTTGATTTTAGACCTCATTGTGGGGAATCAGGTCATATTCATCATTTAGCAGCAGCATATCTTACTGCTAAAGGAATTAATCATGGTATTAGATTAGAAGCATCACCTGCATTACAATATCTTTATTATTTAAGTCAGATTGGATTAGCAGTATCTCCATTAAGTAATCATAATTTGTTTCTTGAATATGAAAAGAGTCCATTTAATGATTTCTTTATGAGAGGGTTAAATGTTTCATTATCATCTGATGATCCATTACAATTTCATAGAACACAAACACCATTAATGGAAGAATATGCTATTGCACAACAAACATGGAATTATGTTACTGGGGATATGGCTGAAATAGCATATAATAGTGTATTACAATCTGGGTTTACAGAAGAAGAGAAAGAATCTATGTTAGGAGAGAATTATCATAACTTTAATGAAAAAAATTCAAATAAAACACGACTAACACTTATCAGAAAGAATTATAGAGATACTTCTTTAAAATTAGAAAGAGATTATATTGAAATTTTAAGTGATGAAAATAAAATGAAAGAGTCACATATTTTTGCTAACATTCCATATTCAATTATTGATGTTGTTTATCCAGAAAATGGAATGGAAGAAGAAATTGATGTTATTAGAAAATTAGAGTTTTGGTTAAATGTCAGAGAGAAATATCTTAGTTATTGTGCTAAATTAAGAACAACAAGAAATAGTTTCTTTCATCCTAATGCACAAACAACAGAAGTAATTGCATTAAATCAAGGAATATTTAATGTATATAATGAAGAAGCTATATGTGAAAATGATCACTATCATCTAGCAGAGATTTATTGTCAAGAATGTGGTAAAAGATTTTGTATTAAATGTTATAAAAAAACACATAAAGGAATTTATCATTCATTACTTCAATTAAATTGTAAACCTACATTTGATATTATTGATGATGAACAATTCTTTTGGGATTATAAAGCATTAAAAAAATTTTGTCAAAGTGGTCCAGCAAGAACGTTTTGCTTTAGACAAATGCATGTCCGATCTGAACTATTTCAATTATACCATTTACTTAATGAAAAAAGTGAAGATATAGAACAAACAGCATTAAAAACAGATTTTGAACAAATTACTAAAGTAGATACTCATGTTCATGCTAATAGATCATTTCATCCAACTGATTTACTTGAAATTATTCAAAAGAAATTAGAAAAAGAACCTACAAGAGTAGTTAGAAAAGAATTAGAATTAAATGGTAAAACGTATTATGATATAACATTACAACAATTATTTGATTTATTAGGAGTTAAACAATTTAATATTCATTCATTAAATGTTCAATCAGATCCATCACTTGTTTCTAGATTTGATTTATGGTTAAATAAATATTACCCATTTGGTCAATTAAAATTAAAAGAATTATTCCTTACAATTAATAATGATATCCATGGAGAATATTTATGTGAGTTATTAAAAAGTACTGTATTTGAACGATTAAAAGTATTAGAAACTATTAAAACTGAATATCGATTTAATTGTAGTGGAATGGAATTAAATGAAATGGAAGAGTGGGCTAATCAAATCGTTAAATCGGGGTTAATAGAACCTAATAATAATTCTTATATTATTTGTATTCCACGTATTTATTCTAGATGGAAAGAAGAAGGTTATATTAATAATTTCTCCGAATTTCTTAGAAATATATTTAAACCTTGTTTTGAAGCAACACTACATCCAGAACAACATCCTAATCTTGCTAAATTTTTATCTAATTGTGGTGCATTTGATTGTGCAAGTGAAGAACTTTTACATGAAGAAGAAATTGAACCAAGAAATATTATAAGACCAGATGAATGGGATATGAATGAAAATCCTCCTTATGAATATTATTTGTATTATTTATATGCTAATATAACTGTTCTTAATGGATTTAGAAAAGAAAAAAAGTTAAATACGTTTGATTTTAGACCTCATTGTGGACAGGCAGGTGATAGAATGCATGGAGCAGCTGCATTCCTAACTGCAAATTCTATTACTCATGGAGTTATGATTGATGGACAAAATACACTGCAATATCTTTATATTTTAGCTCAAATAGGAATATCATCTTCTCCAATTCAACAAGCAGCATTATATGGAGGAGTAGTTGATCCATTTAGAAAAATGTTTGAACGAGGAATGAGGATATGTTTAAGTACAGATACACCGTTACATACTCATATTACAAAAGAACCTTTAACTGAAGAATATTCATCTGCAATGAAAAATTTCCAATTAACACAAACTGATTTGGCTGAGATTGCCCGAAATTCTGTTATTATTTCATCATTTCCTCAAGAATATAAGGAAAAATGGATCGGGAAGGATTATAAATTACCTGGAATTGCTGGAAATGATTCAAGCAAAACAAGTATTCCTGATATGAGACTTGAATTTAGACAAAGAATCATCGACAACGAAATTCGTACATTTGAGAAATGGTTAAAAAATTCAAATAACATTATAAGGGAAAAAGCTGATTTTAATTAAATACGTTAAGCAGTTTTGTTTATAAATAAAAGTGGTTTGGTATTTAATGCATTGACTTAAATATTTTTTTGAGTGTCAACAAAGTGAATTAAAATCATTTCTAATTTAAACCGATTAAATTCTAATTAATTCTTATGATGATGTTATTAAAGATATGATAGATAAAATCGATTCTATTTTTATTTTTTACTTATTTTATCAATTTCTAATAATTCAAGTCATATATAAATATCAAACAATAACAAAATAAGTATTGGTCATATAGAATAATAGGTATTGAAAAGTAGAACTGAGTAGAGAACAAGTGTGTAAGACAATAGTAATATTCAATATATGATATTTTTTTTGAAGAATAAGTACTTTTATCTATATATATATTCATTTAATTGTTAATTAATCATTATTTCATAGTATCTATGAATATTGAGAAAAACAAAATAACAGAATAATTTTTTTTTTAAACATAAACAAGTTTGTAATAATAAATCAACAACAAATTCATGAGAATAAAAAACTGTAAATTAAAGAAATTGTTCATAAATAATTTCTTCCGTTGTATAATAATAAAAGGATAACTTAATTTTATTTTGATGTTTCGTTTATAAGTTATGTGACTTCTATAATTAGTTATTAGCATCATGTTGCACCAATATTGAAATTTGATATATATTTGAAAGAGTTACTTTTGTTAGAAGATTTAATAAACAAAGAAATTTATGTATTTTTTTAGTCTTTGTTTATTTATTCTTTTTATACTTAATCCTTTTGGTTTTCTTTACTTCTTACTTCTTTTTCTTGATTTCTTAATCTTTAGTCATATGTTTTTTATTTTCAAAAAGGATTTCTTTCTTCCTTTATTCTTAATTTCTCTATTCTTGCCTTCTTGTTTCTTCAACTCATCCATTCTTTGATTTATTTCTTATGTTCAATTCTTTTTCAATCCTTGTTTCTTCAAGTATCTTTTATTTTTAAAATGTTCTTCATTTTCATTGATTATTCTCATAACAGTATTGATTAAACATTCCTTGAATTATAGTCGTTATATTTATGATATTAGTTTCTCTTTACTAGAGCTCGTTTTTTGGACATTCATTAATGATAATTATGAAAGAATTATTACGTATGATTGTAAACATTAATCTTGATTATTTATTCTAAAGCTCCTTCTTGATTTATTGTAGTTATACAATAATAATATTCTTTTTCCTGAAGAATTAAAATTTTGAAACAACTGATGAATAAAATAAACAACAATTCATAAAATAATATGGTAAATATTGTTTAGAATAAAACTCCAGAAGAAGGGTATGTGTATTTAATCAGAAAGAATAATATGAAGAGATTCCATTAATTAGTGATTAGTTGTTTATTTTTAAACTAATTTAATTACTTTGTTTCCATTAGTTCTCTTGTAGAATTAACTTATTTTAAATAAATATTCTTCTTATTTTTTGAATTACATTAGAGAGCTGAATTGATAGTTCATTAATATTAATGATAAATTCTTGATTTATTATTAAAAATTTGGTGATTCTTTTGACTCTAATTCAAATAACATTATAAATTCGATTTTTTTCTGAAATAGGATAAGTCTTTAAAATTAAATCAATAGATTAAGCGAAAATGTCAAATAGAATTGACAATAATAATACTTCATCATTATTCGAAGTTTATTTGTAGTTCAAAAAAAGAAAAATCAAACAAAAGAGGGTATTCATTATCTTTTATCTATACCAAATATATGCATAAGATATTGAAGGTCATACTTTCTCCAATTGTTAATTTTTTTCCAAAAGGATTTCCAACAAGAAAATTAATTCCATTATTATTATTACAAATTTGTGAAGCATTTACCAAAAACTCTATTGCAGCATATGCTGGATTTATGGTAACGGATTTTGGAGTAGTAGATAGTCCAAACCAAGCTGGATATTATAGTGGATTATTAAATGCATGTTATTTCTTTTCACAATTTCTTTCTTCATTCTTCTTAGGAGTTTTATCAGATAATATAGGAAGAAGACCAATTTTATTGATTGGGTCTATTGGATCCATTATTTCAACTACTCTTTTTGGATTTTCTTTTAACTATTGGTGGGCTATTATTTCTCGTTCCATTAATGGGTTAGTTAATGGTAATATTGGTGTAATTAAAACTTTTATGGGAGAGTTTTCTACAAAAGAAAATAGAGCACAAGTGTTTGGTCTTCTTGGATTAACGGGTGGTTTTGGTATGATTATTGGAGCAAGTATTGGAGGATATCTTGCTCGTCCAACAAAACAATATCCATCAATATTTGGAGGAATGAAATTCTTCGAAACATTTCCCTTTATATTACCAAATTTAGTGTGTTCTTCAATTACAACGGTTGGTGTTATTCTTAGTTATTTCTATTTGGAAGAAACAAAACCAAGAGAACGTACTAACGAACAATGGTATCTTGAACTTTTGAACATTTTTAAGAAAGTTATAGAAAGAACCATTAAGATAGTTAAAATGTTATTTTCTAAAGAATTTGTTGGGATTTTATGTTGTTTTAGTTATTCTATCATTGCTGTTGGTGCCTCAATGATGTTGAACGTTATTCCTTTATTGATGATGGGGTCTATTAGTGTAGGTGGTTTTGGATGGGAAACAAGTCAAATAGGAACATTCAATATGATTTCTGCAATAGGAATTATTTGTACACAATTATTTATTTATCGACCAACAGTAAAATTTTTTGGACCATTATGGACAAATAGAATTGGTTCAATAGGTAACTTTATTTTATACAATATACCTCCTTGTATTTATTATTTATATCCTTACGGTAATGTAGCACTATGGATAGGGCTTAGTGTTTATAGTTTTATGGTGAATATAACAACTCAATTTTGTTTTGCTTCAGTAATGGCTATGATTGCTAATAGTGTAACAAGTGATTTATTAGGTACACTGAATGGGCTGAGTCAAAGTTTAGTGGCATTGTTTAGGTTATTTGCACCCTTAATTTCATCTCCTTTGATAGCTTGGTCATTTACTCAAAAATTCCCTTTCAATGCTCATTTTACTTTCTTTGTCATGGCTGTTGTTCCTTTAATCAATTTCTTGTTATTGTTATTGATTCCCAAGTCAATTAACTATCCAAAAGAAGAAGTTCAATACACTAAAATTATTGAACTTGACAATATAGAAGACAAAAATGATATACAACAGAAAGATGAAACTACACAACAAGACGTTAATCCAACAAACCAAACTAACACTACTAAAGCTGACTCTTCTGAAGAACAAGTTAACGCCATTATTATTGATGAAGGTGAAA
>NW_001854622.1:0-2040 GCF_000209125.1 Entamoeba dispar SAW760
TTATTCCTTTTATACTTTATTCCTTTATTACTATATTACTATATTCTTTTTATACTTTATTCCTTTATTACTTTATTACTTTATTCCTTTTATACAAATACTCTCATGTATGTATATGTATAATATGTATAATATGTATAATATGTATAATATGTATGTATTTCTTTAAAAACAATGCTCTCAGCAGGTTTCGAACCTGCGACCCTGGCGTTATTAGCACCATGCTCTACCGACTGAGCTATGAGAGCTTACTATAACTACTTTATCATATAATCTGTTTACATATTATGTTTATATTATATATATTTCTTTCTATTTATATTATCTATATATTATTATATGTTTATATGTTTATATGTTTATATGACTATACTATTCTATTCTTTAACTATTCCGACTAACTTATTCACTCTTTTATATAACCTTTTATAACTTAAACTTACTTCTTTATTTTTTTTATATGTTATATATATATATTTTATTTATTTTATATCTTATATCCTTTTATATCTTTTATATCACTTTCCAGTGTTTATATGACTATTTATTGTTCTATATATGACTATAGATGCCATACTTTCTTATTATCTTACTATCATACTATCATACTATCATACTATCATACTATCATACTATCTTACTATCTTACTATATGTATCCTCTACTTATACACTAGATATACTATATCTTACTTTATCTATACTTTATGGATACTATATGTATAAAAAGTGAGGGCTAGAGGGATTGAACCACTGACCGGCTGATCTGGAGTCAGCTGCTCTGCCACTGAGCTAAGCCCCCTTCATCTATATTTAATCTATACTATATTCTTTTTATGTACTTCCCTTATATATTATATATTATATATTATTATATTTATTATATATATTATATGTATATATTCTACTTTATATATTATATATTATATCCTTTATATTCTATATTCTATTTTATATTCATGACTTATACTTATACTTATACTTATATCCTTTATTATTATATTCCTTTATTACTATATTCCTTTTATACTTTATTCCTTTTATACTTTATTCCTTTTATACTTTATTCCTTTTATACTTTATTCCTTTATTACTATATTACTATATTCTTTTTATACTTTATTCCTTTATTACTTTATTACTTTATTCCTTTTATACAAATACTCTCATGTATGTATATGTATAATATGTATAATATGTATAATATGTATAATATGTATGTATTTCTTTAAAAACAATGCTCTCAGCAGGTTTCGAACCTGCGACCCTGGCGTTATTAGCACCATGCTCTACCGACTGAGCTATGAGAGCTTACTATAACTACTTTATCATATAATCTGTTTACATATTATGTTTATATTATATATATTTCTTTCTATTTATATTATCTATATATTATTATATGTTTATATGTTTATATGTTTATATGACTATACTATTCTATTCTTTAACTATTCCGACTAACTTATTCACTCTTTTATATAACCTTTTATAACTTAAACTTACTTCTTTATTTTTTTTATATGTTATATATATATATTTTATTTATTTTATATCTTATATCCTTTTATATCTTTTATATCACTTTCCAGTGTTTATATGACTATTTATTGTTCTATATATGACTATAGATGCCATACTTTCTTATTATCTTACTATCATACTATCATACTATCATACTATCATACTATCTTACTATCTTACTATCTTACTATATGTATCCTCTACTTATACACTAGATATACTATATCTTACTTTATCTATACTTTATGGATACTATATGTATAAAAAGTGAGGGCTAGAGGGATTGAACCACTGACCGGCTGATCTGGAGTCAGCTGCTCTGCCACTGAGCTAAGCCCCCTTCATCTATATTTAATCTATACTATATTCTTTTTATGTACTTCCCTTATATATTATATATTATATATTATTATATTTATTATATATATTATATGTATATATTCTACTTTATATATTATATATTATATCCTTTATATTCTATATTCTATTTTATATTCATGACTTATACTTATACTTA
>NW_001854621.1:0-1168 GCF_000209125.1 Entamoeba dispar SAW760
GACATTTTATCAAAAGTAACGAGTATGTCTAAACAAAATAAAAGTGAAAGTTTCACTTATCAAAATGAAGTGACTAAAAAATGTGAAGGAATTGAATGTCCAATTTGTCTTCAATTAACACGAAATGTAATGACAACACAATGTGGTCATTTATTTTGTAAAGCATGTTTGGCTATAGTTTTTACATCAAGCGATAAAACGCCACTCTGTCCTATTTGTCATTCACAAATCAGTCCAATCACATCACACAGAATCTATCTCTAATAAATTAACTATAATTAACTATAACAAAACTAATTATATTGTTTTTAAAGAAAATCAAAAAAATAAAAAGGGTTAAAAAAAGAATTAGAAAAGAATTTCAATAATTATGTCAAGAAGAGAAGAAATTGAAAAAGCAATTAATGAGCTTATTGGACAACCAAAAGAATTTGGAGAGGAAGAAATTGACAAGGCAAAGATTGAAAATGATGAAGAGCTCAAAATGAAGGAATCATTAACAGTTGGTAAGATTAAAGCAGCACAAGGGATTAAAGAGGACAAAAAATGGGAAGGGAAAGTCGTTAATAAAGAAGATGCATTCAATAATTTTTCTAAATCAAATGAAGAAAGTGAAGAAGGTAATTCAATGAGTGAAGAATTGAAAGAAAGTTCTGAAGAAAATGAAAGTAATGAAGAAAATTATTCAATGAGTGAAGAAGAAGAAAATAATGAAAGTAATAAAGAAGAAAGTGAAGAAGATGAGGCTGATAAATTAATTCAACAAACATTAAATGTTGAAACTATACAAAAGAAAACAAATGATGTTGAAAAAGAAGATGTTTCTAACCAAATTAAATTATTTGATACTGCACTAGATATTAGAGTTAAGATGCAAGGAATTCTTGGAGATGTTAATAGTTTACCATTAAGTGAAGATATTAAAATGTTACGAGAAAATAATGAAAGATTTAATGAAGAATTAGAACATTTAAATAGAACATTTAAAGATCTTTTCCATAGAACAACAGAGTTATGTGAAACGATAGACAAACAATGGGGAGTTCAATGGGAATATAAATCAACAGATAGTGATGAAGAGAAATTAGTTAAGGTAAATAAAAAGAAAGATGAACAACGACTTAGTGTCATGGAAAAATGGCACTCAAAAACAACAATGATGAATATA
>NW_001854620.1:0-9826 GCF_000209125.1 Entamoeba dispar SAW760
GTTATATAAATTTATTCCAGAAAATCAAAATGGACGTTTTTATCCTTTTATTATGTATGGTGCTAAAGCCACTCTTCCTACTGGTGAAGGTGATATTACTGATGCTCTTTCTTTTATTGATGATGGTGGTATTTCTTGGACTGGTAATGCGGGAATACCACAAGAAGAAGAAGAAATTATTTTGGATAATGCCAATGTTGATTTACAGGATGTTATTCGTGATAATGTGAAAATAAAAGTTCGTGTTGGTCGTGGTATTGTAGTTGGAGGATTTCAGGGGTCAGATGCTGCAGATGTTGAAGCTGCATATAAACAAGAACTTGCTAATCATACCAGTGTTGATAGTGATGGTTCGTACATTATGAAAATTATGGGTTATATTACTGTTAGATTTAAACAATTACGTTCATCTCCACTTGAAATTGTTGAAGCATATAATTTTGTTCGTTGCCAATCATCTTGGAAGGATACTCGGACGGGTCAAACTGTTTCTCATGATAGTGTAATTTCGTTAAATGGATTAGGTCAATTTGTTCAAGACGGTGTTAGTGGGTTTGTTATTGAACGTGGTGATGGAGAATCTTGGAGTGATGCTCTAAAACGTTATGGTTATGAAAATTTGCCTGTTGACACTTTCATGACTATTGGTTCTCTTGCTGAAGGAACAGGTATTACTTCTTATGTGTGTAACTTAGCTAAAAGAGGAGTTAAAAGTGTAATTGGTCCTTTAATTGAAAGTGCTCTTTCTGATGCTATACCTGGTTATAATACGGCTAAAGTGTTGGTAGGTTATGCTTATACTGGTATTTCTGAGGGTATGCAGTTTATTGATAATAATACATATTTGAGTGCTGGTCGAGATGCATTGGAATCTGTTTTAATTGGTGGTTTGAGGAAAGTTGCTGGTGATGAAGTTGTTGATTTTTTTAGTAATGCTACTTCGTTAATATCTAAGACTATATCATTATTTAATTAGAACTCTTAATTGAATCTTGTTTTCATTCATTTGATGCAACGACGTGCTGGTAGACGTAATTATCCAAGAAGAAGATATAAAAAACGCGCAACTTTGAAACGACAAGCATTTGGTAATTTTGCCAGTGCTATGCAACAACGAGATAGTACTAATGTTGTTATTAGTATGCAAGAAGATGTTTCTATTAATGTTCCAGTTGGTGCAAATGAAGGTACAATGTTAAGGAATGTTACTGCATTGATGACTTCTACACAATATTTTCATAATTATATGGGAATGTATGATCAATTTAAGTTAAATGCTGTTAGAGCATCTATGGAAATGACATTTATTGGAAATCAATTATTAAATAGTGCAACATTTCCATCTATATGTACAGCATGGGATCGTAATGGTGTTAGAATCAATACTGCTGTTATTAATAATACAAGATATTTCCAATTACCTACTTATTCTTCTGTTTCTTCTTATTCTAGTGCAAATGAAAAGACATTATATTATGGTAGTAGATGGGGAGTTGTAAGACAATTAGATGCAGCATCTATGATGGAAAAGTCTATGTATTTACCAACAACTAATACTAGAGATGTACTCAGTATGGATAATATGTATAGTGCATGGAATCCTCAATTATTAATTTCTATAAAAACTCCTCAATCTGTTAATGCTGTTAATTCTTGTACTCTTACTATTCATTGGCAATTTGATGTTACATTGAGAGGTCTTAGGAAAGTACTTGTTTCTGAAGACAATTCTTTTAAACCTTATATTGGTTTTATTGGTTATGCTCGTAATAACAATGGACTTGTTGTACCTAATAATGTTCCTAATGCACAACCTCCGTACATTTTAGTTGGAGCAATTGATAACGGTTCCGCTCCATCGATTAATCCTGAAACTGTTTATGATGCCGCTAATAATGCATATTCCAATGGTGGTTTAGTATTACCAAATGATGGTTTACCAGAACATAATGTTAATCTCTAATTGATTATTGAACTTTAATTGGTTATTTGATGTTTAAACGAAGAAGAAGACAATACAATTATAATAAACGATATAAAAGATATTATAATAGTGCTGGTAGGTATGTTTCTAGACAATATGATAAACAACCCATTGATAATGAACAGCAGTTTTATCAATTTGGTGGAAGACCTTATAATCCACCAATTCCAGATGAATCTCTTCAAAATATAGTTAATAGGGAATTAGATAAACGATTGGGTGATGACGGTGGATTTTTTAAAAATATTGGTAAACAACAAAAAAGGATTGATGATGATAATAAAAATCTGTATAAAGCTATTTTGCGTGCTCAGCAAGATAATCTTAAAAATGTTCATCATATTGAACGTTTAGAATCTGCAATTAATAAATATAAACAAAATGCTGAACGATTTGTTACAGTTGAAGATTTAGTTCGTGAAAATAGAGAAATGATAAATAAAAATGTGAATAAGATTAATGAATTAAGAATGGAATTTGGTGATTTTATTCCTCGTAATATTCGTACTCAAATAAAAGATCTTGATGAACAAAATTCTATATTGAAACGTCGTGTATCTAATATTGAAAAGAATAATGGGATATTTGTTACTCGTGCAGAGTTAAATGCTTTCAAAGATTTTTATGAACCTGTAGTTGAAAAACAGGGTTCTAGATTACAAAATATTGAAGAACGAATTGATATTTTGAAAGGATTGATTGATAAATATCCTGCTTTTGAGAATCAATTAAAAAAGTTATCTGATGATTATCAGAATATGGGTTCGGCGTTTTCTAGACAATATGATGATTTGAATTCTCAATTTAGACATTTGAATACAATAAGTCCAGAAAATTTAAATGCTGTTAGAGCAGATTTAGAATTATATAAAGATCAACTTCAAAAAGAAATTCAATTACTTTATAGAACTAAATTAGATGTTAATGAAGCTGCCAAGTGGTTTGAACAAACATGGTCTGATACATATAGACGAAACGATGTAAAAATTTTATTAGAACAATTTGATAATTATATAAAGAAACAAGAAAGAATTGTTAAAGATATTGATTCGAGACTCGTTGAACAACAACGATTTTCATTGAAACGACTTGATACGGTTACAGATAAGGTTAATTTATATATTGAACGTCTTGATAAATTAGAAAATAAATCAGAAGAATGGAAAAATGTTTTTGATGTGGTTAACAGATTACCTGAACACATGAAAATACCTTTAAATGATTTACTAAAAGATTTATTAGAAGAACAAGAACCTGCCAATTTTACTAGAAGAATGAGAATACTTGAGAGTGAAGTGAAAGCTCTTAAATCATCAATACAGAAAATCGGTGCTGGTAAAACAGAAGAACTTACTCGTGTAATAAGTTTAGTAAATAGTATACAGAATGATATGAATTCATATAAAAAGGGAGGACAAATAATAAATGCAGGAGAAGAACATTTTTATAGTGATGATCCAGATATGAAACAGAGTAAAAAAGCTTTTGAAAATACTCGTCAGTTATTAATTTCTCAATTTAGAGATGTTAATAAGTATATAAAAAATAATGAAGTTCGTGGTACACAATATAAAGATGTGATAAGTACTGTTAATACAATTATGAACCAATTTGAAAATATTGCTCAATCCTTTAATGCTGAGTATGTTGTTCCTGTTAATGATATGCAAAATTTTCATGAAAGTATGATGATGGTTTTGAGTGGTATTAAAGATGACAATTCGAATATTGATGAAATTCGATATAAATTGGATGTTGCTTCTCGTGATTTTACTAAATTGCGGGCTTCTTGGAATAGTAATAGAATGGCTGGTGCTAAGATTATTGCAACTAAATTGGCTGAACGAAATGGTATAAATCTTAATGAATTTGTTGAATATGCTCAGAATTTTGTTGTACGTGGTGATACTAATTCTTATGTTTCTGAAAGTATAATACAACCAAGAAAAAGAATTACAGGAGATGGTATTTCTTCTGATTCAAATTCTGGTTTGGAAAATCGTGGTCACGGAGTGGTTACAGCGAAAGAGGTAAAACATGGATATGAATTAATGGGTAGACATGAAATCGAACCTAAATATAATGTTACTCCTGTTGCTTCTGATTATAGACAAAAAACAAATGATTTAATGCGTGCGGGATATAACGAATATGATTATGAAAAGTGGTATAAAGAAGCGAGAGCAGCAATAAATGAACGAGTGAAAAAATATTATGATAATCCTGAAAATGAGAGGGAAGTTATTGATGTTAACGGTCATATCACGGAATCTATTCCAAGAGGAGTGTATAATATGATTGAGTCGGATGAACTCAGTCGATATGAAAAGCGTGTAAATGCGTCCAAGAGGAACAATTTAATACTGAAACGTAATATGGAACGTATTAATAAACGTGCATGGGAAGACGTATTGAAGAAAGACACTTCTGCGAAATCTAAAAGAATAATAAAAGTTCCGATGGTTGCAACTAAAAAGAAGTAAATTAATTTATTCTTTCTTAATCATAAATTATGTCTGGATCATTTCCGTTTCCTCCGAGTGGTTGTTGTTCCATTGGATTGTTCATTTCTTCATCTCCGTATTCATCATAATCGTCATAATCGTCTGAATTTTCTTCTTCGATGGCTCTTTCGTCAAAATAAGCTTTTCGATCTCTTTCGAATTTGCTCATTGCATCTTCTTCGAATTTTTTATACTCTTGTCTTGTTAGGCCGAGTGGATTATCTGATTGATATTCTTCTATATCTCCGTTCCACTCTTCTAACATACTTGAATTGTCATCTTGGTATTCATCTAGTTTTCTTTTTAATGTTCTATCTTTTTTCTTTGCCTCTCTTATTTTTTCATTCAAATTTTCTAAAAACTCTTCGTCGTAGCCTAATTCTTCTAGGAAATTTGTCATTCGTGTTTGGAATTTGACGTGTTCTGAAGGAATTTCATTCATCGAAGTATCGTCTTCTTCGGGTAAATCTTTTACTTCTTCGTATTTATCGTCTAATTCTTTTTGTGGATCGTACTCTTTCTCTTCTTGTGACATATCTTCTATTTCATTTTGAGATTCATTTGGATCTTTGTAAATTTTCTGGTCTAAAAATATAGTCATCGAATTTCTTCTCCACCAACTATAACCACCATTAAATTTCATTAAATTTAAAACCGCTTCGTATTCTTTATAATTTAATAAATGAACACAGGGACGTGCGGTTACTACTGCTTTTGAGTATTTAACGTTAACCATGGTCTTTTTATTTATTGCTGAAGTTAAAGCTTTTATTAAACGGAGAAGATTTTTGTCGTAATTTATATCGTCGAATATTATGAATTTGTATTGCTGTTCGTCGTCGTAGGTGTCAAATAAAGAATCTCCCCTAAGCATAAAGGTATTATACTTCATGAAAATTTCTTGGATGGCAAATTCTGTTTTGCCTGTTTTAGTGGGACCGACTATAAACAAATTTCCCATTCTAAATTTATTCCCACTGGCACATTTAATCCATTTTCTTATATTTTTAACTTCTTCTAGCTCTTCTTTCCAAGGAAGGAGATTTTCTTTAGTATAATTTTCCATGTCTATTCGGCGTGAATTCTTTCTCATCCATCTAGATTTTATTTTGCCCTCTTGTTGTATATATTTTTCCGCATTTATTTCCATTAAATTCTTTTCTAGCTCTTTATAATCGTGGTATGAGTCCATGTCATTCAGCGCATTTATCCACGTCTGTTTAAGTTCGTCTTTGGTATTAGCATTTCCTTCATGTAAACCTTCTCCTTTTTTTGTTATATACTTTATAATGGCGGAAAAATCACCAGTGCGTGATGTATAAGAATTCACACAAGAATACCAAAATTTCTGTTGAGTTCCATCTTTGTGGTTGAATATTGGTCGTGCATTAAATGATTTCGGTCTTTTCATTACAATTAATAAATGTTGATGAGGATTGGGATTTATTTCATCCCTTTCCACAGGAGAAATGTGGGCGTATTGTAAGTTGTTTGTTGGACCTACTATTCTATCAATAATTTCTTTGAACTGTATTTTGTTTTGTACCTCGTCTCCCCATAATGTTAAATAGGCATAGCGTGAGGTAAAATGGAGAGGTTTTTGATGGTCGAGCATGTGTTGTAAGGAGATTCGATTTAAATTGGAAGGTTCTAGCTTGGAATCGTTTGAAGACATTTTGTTATTTTTTTTTAATCTGGAATTGTTTAAATATGGTTCTTTGAGGTTTTTCATTACGTGGTGCTCATGTTTTGATTACGTTTTGAGTGGAGTTGACTATTTAAAGGAAACTGAAAAATAATATTTATAAAAACGTTAATATGGCTGCTCGTGGACGTGTTCATGATGACATTTATGAAGAAGTTGAATCTATGGATATTGCTGATGTATACAAAGACTCTCAATTGGATCCCAATGTTAATAGCTTTATGAAGAGAGTTTTTTATCTTATGAAGGAACCACAATACTTAGATTGGAGACTTAATTCTGATACGCGTGTTGAGACTGATGAGATGCGTTGTGAAATTATTAAAAATAAATTGGAGTCTATAAAAAGGAGTGAAAGACTTTCTCGATATTTGGATGAACAAGGAATAAGTTTAAATAGTTTTAATGTATGGAATAGAAAATTCAGTAGAAAAGGAAATAAAGTTCCTATTAATAACATGACTATTCCTGAATGGGTTAGAAAACAATCAAAAAAATGTAGTGAAGATGTGACTGAAATACAAGAAAAGAATGAAGTTGAACGTTTAGTTAGTAATGAAGCTTTGGATGAAATGAAATCCCGACGTGCTATGACAAGATCTTTACCAAAGAAGAGTGATGAAAAGAAGCCTAAGAAACCAGAAGTTGATAATTAAATTAATTATTTGGTTAGTTTTATTTTGTTTTGCTTACGTGTATACACGTTTTTAATTAAATATTTTGTGAATATTTCATCTAGATTCATTAAATGGTTGATTCAATTATTAGATGTACTTCTGCTTTACCGAGTAATGATTATAAATTATGTCCTTTTACTCGTCATGTATTCTTAAGTGGAGGAGTAGCCGTTGGCAAGACTACTATTCTTAATTATATTGCAAGTGTATTCTTTAACGTGGATGATATTTTTTTTGTTCGAGAATATATTGATTACGATGTAGAAGGTGAAAAACGTTTAGAGAGTTTGCATCACGGTGTAATAAAAAATTATCAATTTCAGAAGTATGTATTGCGATGTTATAGAAAACAATTTATGAGTTATGAATTTAGAAATGCAAGAATTGTTATTTGGGAGAGGCATTTGAGCGAAGCTTTGAGTATTTTCTGTGAAAATGATGAATCTCTTACTGATGAGGAACGTAAAGATATTAGAAAGGAAATAGATGAATTATGTGAAATGTATAATATACCCAGTTTGAATAATATTAATGTGAAGTATATTAAAATTAATACAGCTGAAGTTGAAATGAAATGGATAGCACAAATATTATTAAACGGTGTTATTTATCCAATGTTGATGAAGAATTATAAACATGATTTATTTGTCTTATTGTATTGTGGAAATTTAAAAGAGCAATTTCGTAGAGTGTTGCAAAGAGGAAGAAGTGTTGAATTAGAAGTGTATAAAAAGAGTGAAGATTTACTTACAATTAATGATACTTATTTTGAGTTTTACTTAAAACATAACGAATTAAATAATTGATTAACTTGTTATTTCATTTGTTTATATTATTATGAGTGATACAACTGAGCATATTTCTGTGGACTCTTTATTAAAGCAACCTAAGATATTAAATAGAATATGTTATTCTATAGGCGCTTCTATTGTTTTATTGGTACTCATGATTCTTATTATTATTAGTGAGTTGATTATTAAATTTTTAACATAAAATAGATTAAAAGTTAATTAATTATTTTTTAGGCTTTGTTTCATTGGAATGATTTGAAGCACATTCTTTTATTACCTTCAGTGTTTTTTTGTGTGTTTTTAAGAAGTTTATAGCAGTTAAAGCTATATCTTCTACTAACCATGCCTCTTTTTCTAGAATTTTTAAATATTTTTTATCTCCCAAGGTGGAGATTTGCTCTTTTTTATAAAGCTCTGTTAGATCCTGGCATAGCTCTTGTATACCGTCCAAGTCTATGAAGTAGCTTGATAGTGCGTCGACTTGGATGTCCTCTAGTTTCAAAAGTTCTGCTCGTTCTTCCACTGTAATGCTCATTTTGTATATTAAGTTTGGTTATGTGTTTTTATATAATTAAATACGTGTGTTTACGTTGATAAACAGACAAATTACGTGGTACATTGTAATTATTTTATCTTCTTATTTTAATATTTTTTATTATTTATTGTTTGAAGAGGCATTTTGACAGACAATTTTTATTCTAAACAGACATTTTTATTGACTTTTGTATGGGATATACTTATGTGTTGTTTATCTGTTGCCAACTAATCATTTGATTTAAAAACTAAGAGAACTTGAAATATTTCATCAATGAGTAAATTAGATTGTTTAGAACGTCTTAAATCTCTTATCCATGAACTCTCCATTGAAGTTAACTCTCTCTTACAAAGTAATATAACAGAAGATGGACGAAGCATTATTTATGCTATTGCTTATTGGGCTCATCAATTGATATTTATAAAAGAATATGATTATGATTGTAATTTGGATAATTATCTTCGTTATCTACTTGGTGATATTAAAAATTTTGTTGCTAATTCTGGTAGACTTGAAGATATTGTTGGGGAAATTTCCTTTTTCTACCATGATCTTAGTAATTTCCTATAAGATTCTAATTTATTACTTTTTGTTATTTTTTATTGTTATTTGTTTTGTTGTTATTTTATTTTGTTGTTATTTGTTCGTTTCAACATTTATTATTTTAATATATTTATTATTATTTTATTATTATTATTTTGTTGTTATTTGTTGTATACGTCATTCTATTCCTCATTACTATTGTAATACTTCACCTTTCTCTTGTTGTTAATTCTGTTTTCGTATGTTTCTTTGCTTCTTTATGTTTCTGTGTTACATTTCTTCTTATTTCTGCACCTTTCTTTCACCCTAATTCCTCACCATTTGAAATTTTTGAACGTTAATTTCAACCCTGCCACGTTGCGTTTTTATTTAAACCCTTATCAGCGATCTAATAATTCATTCTACGCTGACATTTGTGTTATTCCACGTTGTGTTATTATTTTGTTATTATTTATTTTAGTATTGATATTAATTATTTAGTGTTTCTTATTTATTTCCATAATTCTATTGTTTTATATCTCATTTTTGTCATTGAGTGTTTCATTATTATGTTTATACTGACTTTTTTAGAGAGTCCAAAATATATATATATATATACTGATATATATTTTTTATTATATTTTATTATTATTTTATTATAATTTTACTATAATTTTGTCAGTGTTGTCAGCTGACATTTCTATTTGAGTTTTTTTTAGATTTTCATTCTATTATTTTTAGATATTTTTGTTATCTATCCCATAATTCTTGAGTTTTATCCACGTATTGATTACGTCAATTGAATTTTATTAAATCTCATTGATGTGTTGCCACGTCATTTCTATTCTATTTTTATAAACTTCATCCACATTTTGCCACGTCATGTTCTATTTCTATTTTAGTTTTGACGTGTCTCCATGTCATCATTGCTGTGTTCTATTTTTAGAACACTGTCATACTTTACAAATTTCTTAATTATTATCTTATTCTATTTTTATATCTTTTTTATTATCTATTTCTTATTAACTTTATTATTCTATGTTTTATTTTGATTTCTTCTTTTTCTTTTATATTATTATTATTATTATTATTATTATTATTATTATTA
>NW_001854619.1:0-1299 GCF_000209125.1 Entamoeba dispar SAW760
TTTTATGGTTGTGTGTTGTGGTTCTGAAATGATATTTTAAACCAATGAAAAAATTGAAAAAATAAAACTTACAATTAAATTTCAATATAACTTGAATTTTCTATTTCATTTTATTTATTTGAAATTATTTCATTCTCTTGAATGTATTGTTCATGAGATACTTCTATATCTCTCTATTCTCTCTCATGATTTCTACATTATTTTATATTGTTTTGTAATACATTGTTCATTGATTATTCTTACTAATTCTTTATTAATCATTATTATTGATATTACTTTTATTTTGTATTTTATTGTATTATTTTATCTTAGTGATTTCTATCAATTTCATTTTATTGAAGAATAATTTCATTTCATTCTCTATTTCATTATCATTCATTATATTTATTTTATATTTTAATTTAGTTATTCTTAATATATGTTCATTATTGGATCATGTTTATCAACTTGTATATTCTTATTTACATTATAATTTAATAGTATATGTTCAAATGGTAATATTTTATCATTACAAATATTACATCATTTTAATTTATCATTTCATATAATTCTTAATTTGTTAATTCATACAATACCAATCTCTTGTATTAATTTCAATTAATTATATTCATTTCATTTTATAGTAATATTCATCATTATTTTAATTGATAATTTCATATCATTTCATATTCATATTTATTGTATTTTATTAAATGAGCACTTACATTAATTATTCTATTTGTTAATATCTTTCATTGTATTTATTACTTAAATATTTTATTATTATATATGGACTATTCTTATTTTTATATGGAAATATTTCATTAAATTTATTTTTATTATTTCTCTTACCATATGCTTTGTAGAATCTCTTTTAATTTCAATTCTTATTCATTTTTTTTTTCATTTCACAGATTTCATTCTCTTATTCCATTCATAATAATTATTTGCTCTAATTAATTCCAATGCATATTCATCTCTTAATATCATATATTTCATCATCGTGATATTATATATTTTTATATTCTTTATTTATCTTATTTATTCTCATAATGAAAATGATTAAACACTCTGTTTGAAATATATAATTGTGTTTATAGTAATTGAATTCTTATGTTATAAATATATTTATTTGAGAATGTATTATGGTGTTTATAATTATAATGATAAATAGTAAAGTGATTCTGATTTTTATTTCATTGGTACTGGATATAATAGTTATAATATTGACAACATCATTCAAATTTCTTTGTTAATGTAAAATTGGTTTTATGTGATTATCATGATATTCTTGTTATTATAGAAATGTAGATATCTAAC
>NW_001854619.1:1399-2698 GCF_000209125.1 Entamoeba dispar SAW760
AAAATGTATTTAAGAACAAAAAGCACTGTAGGTGGTATTCCTATTGATGTTCCACAAGAACTAGTTAATAATGAAAATGTAGCAGTTAAAACCATTAATGGAGAAGATCCATTTAATATTATTCGTAAATTTGGAAAGAAATACATAGGTTTAAGATCTCCACATGCACAATTTGAAAAAGCGTATTCAACATTTGATTTTGCTATACTAGAAGAAATACCATTAACAAAAGAATATTTAAATACACCAATAACTATTACATGGGAAAATGGAGAAAGTGTAAGTGTTAACTATTCTATATTAAAGTTACCACTATCGAGTATATTAATGAAAAGATCACGTCAAGTGGATCAACTGAAACAAAGAAGTAAGCCAAGTTTAACATTAGAAGAAATAAAATCAAGAAATGAAATGATTAAAAGAATGAAAAGAGAACAAGGAAGAAACCAATATTATGCTTCAAATGATGATAGTGTACATTGTCAGTCTTCAGATAATATTAATGTACTTGAGATTCTTTCATTTAGTCCTGAAAAAAGCTATATAAAATCATATGAAGAAACAGTTTCAAAATGTATTGATTTATTTGATTCTAATGATTATCCAATTCATGTCGTATTCTCAGCGAATGATGAAGAAAATTCAATTTATTCACAATGGATAGAAAAGATATTATCACCATATGATGATGTTGATATGATTGTTTCTGGGAGAATATCAAATTTTACAGAAAGTATAATGAAAAGAGAATATGGAAATATTTTATATGACCCACACACATGTAAAGTAAGAGAAAGTTATGTAAGTCCAGAAGTACTTGGAGAGTGGTATACAAATCCAAATATTATTAATTATGGTGATATTGAACATAAAGTTTCACAACCTTCAGTTATGAAATGGGAACAAATGAAATTAATGAGAAAACCAAGAAAACCAACAGAAATAGTAGTTTATACAGATCCTCTTTGTTATTCTGGTTGTTCGACATTAGCAAAAGGATTAAAAGAATGGGGAAGTGCTATTATTGTAGGATATGGTGGTGACCTATATGGTACAGATGAAGAATTTGAAGTAGGATTATCATCAAGTAATGCTATTTATGTTAGTGATATAGATAAAGATAATATTTTAAAACAATATGGATATAATCTTAAAATAAGTCTTTTAGAAAGATACAAACATAATTATAATTACAACGAGAATATTCCTAGTGAATTTCTAACAGATATTGTTGATGAAAGAATACATGTTAGTAGCAGTGTCTATAATAGAGACGAAATAATAAAAGAAGAAACAAAG
>NW_001854618.1:0-1003 GCF_000209125.1 Entamoeba dispar SAW760
ATATTTTATCATTAATAATTGAATAAAAATAATTATTGTTTTGTGTTTAATTCTTATTTATTTCATAGTTAATTATAATGATATTCATTATTCAGAATGTATTTTTATTATCTTTCTTATTATTTATTCACATTTTTATGAAATAATAAATGTATTCATATCATTACATTCATCATTTTATTTAAATTAAAATAAATGAAGTTGTATAATAAAATTATTTAATTATTTCAATTTCTGTTATTTCTTTCATTTTTATCATCATTTTCTTTTCATATTTATTCTTTTTGTGTTATTATTATTAACTTATCAAATATATCAATTCAATAATACAATTTATGTATTTATTTACTATTTACATTTTATTATCAATAAATATCATTATTAAGTTTTTAAAGTGTAATGAATGAGAATAGGGTAAATAATAAAATAAACAAGAAGAATGAATAAATTAATAGAAATTAATGTGTAATATCATTGTTTGTATTTGTAATAATCAATTTATTCACAACATTCTTTTACAATAAATAAATTAGAAACAACAAAATCAAGAACTAATAAAATGAAATTAACTAAAAATCCATCATTAAGAAATGCAAACAAACCCTGATGTTTATTACAACATCGAAATGATTGACATGATGAATTGTCAATATCTGTCAACTATCAATGAAGAAAAACCAATCAAACAAGATAAGAGTGAAAAAGAAATGATGAAAAGAGAAATAAAGAAAAGAAATTATCATCAGATTAAAACAAGAAAGACAGACAACCACAAAATAGGAAAGAAGAGTTATGAACACATCAAAGAAGATAAAAGAACCAATCAAAGAAGTGATGATGATACAATTGAAGAAGATGAGTACGAAAGAAATGAGAAAAAAAGAATAAAGAGAAGAATGAATGAAATGATGAAAGAAGTTGAAGAGAAAGAAATGAACAAAAGAAAAATTAAAGAAAATATGAAGAAAGAATGGAATGAAAGAAAAGAAAGTGGAGATATTTG
>NW_001854617.1:0-1282 GCF_000209125.1 Entamoeba dispar SAW760
AAACAATCATTTAAAATCAAAAATAAATAATATGAAATAAGAATATAATATAAATAATAAAGAATAAAGAAAGATAATAAAAGAAATAAATAATAAATATAAATCAAATGATAATAATAAAAACAAATAATAAATAAATGATAAATAAATAAGAATAATCAAAAATATAATAATAATAAAAATTAAAATTAAATCAAATCAAAATAATCAAAACAAGAAATGAAAATAAGAATCAAATGAAAATAAATCAAATAGAAAAATAAGAAATAAAGAAATAATAAGAATAAAGAAGAATAATAAGAAAGAAAAGAAATATAAATAATATTAATAATAAATTAAAATAAAATAAGAAATGAAAATATAATAATAATAATAAATAATAAAAATATGAAAGAATAAAGATGATATTAATATAAAATGATGATATTAAAGAAATTATTAAAATATAAAATAATGATAAAAGAAAACAATGAAATATAAAATAAATTCATTTTAATATAAATCATTTAAATAATTAAACAATAAAATTATTTTATAATATTGAAATATTTCATAAATATAATAAAAATTAACAAATAAAAGAATATAGAAGAATAAATAAAAGAATAATAAATAATAAAATAAAATAATCAATATATTAAAAAGAAAAAAAGATAATAAATAATATATATAAATAAAAATTATAAAAATAAAAAAGAATAAAATAAATTGCATAAATAAAATAATGTTAAATAATTTGCATCAATAAATTAAACGCTTTTTTATTTCATATTTCTAATTTCTGTAATAAAAAATACATCCATTATTTCATCATTCTTTTCATCTTTTATTATCTCATTTTGAATTATTCATTATTATCTTCTTTCATTTTATAATCTCAACATTCTACTTTTATTCTTTTCATATTCTTCTACTTCCTAATTTCACTTTTTTCTTTTATATCATTCTTTCTCTTCATTTTTCTCTTATTTGCTTTTTTTTCGTTGCCAGATGAATATAAAATCAAAACTACCAGAATTCATGTTATTAAAATAATCAAATTATCACTCTTCGACTTGACAACAAAATGGGGTTGTGTTTGTATCTAATCTCTGATATTCCTTCTTCACTATTACTTCACTATTCTCTGGATGTTCAATTCGAGTTATTCTATTTCTTTCCCCTATTCTTCTTGTCTCTACATATTGAAGAACATTCGTCATGTGTCGATTGATTTCTCAGTTCCTTTTGGTTTCAAAATTAAAAATAGATTAGATACATTAATCATCGTAGAACTTTGAAT
>NW_001854616.1:0-2730 GCF_000209125.1 Entamoeba dispar SAW760
AATAACAATTCAAATAATAACAAATCTCTTTATTCATATAAAAATAAATGAAAAGAATAAGAAGAAATAACAATTAGTATTTCATTTAATTTATATTCATTTCTATCATCATTTTCTTTATTTTCATTAAATTATTCATTAAAACATTGAATTTATTCTTCTCATTATCTTTTTATCTTTATTTTATCAATGTTTATCAATATTATTTATGTTATCATCATTAATTTGTTTATTTCATTCTTATTTCATTCTTCTTTTATTTTCTTGTTTAATCTTCTATTCTTCATAATGATTAATCAAATTATTATTATTCCAATTATTAATCATATAACTCTTCTTCATTCTATTCTTCTCTTATGTTTATTCATTTTATTCATAAATTTATTAATTTCATTCAATAATAATTACAAATCTATAATAATTGATATTTTATTTGTTTAATTTAAATGAATGTTATCATTTTATGTATTGATTATTTTCATTTAACATTCTTTCATTCTATTTCTTATTCTTTATATTAAATTAACATGAATATCATCTCTATTATCATTACTCTTTCTCTTTTATTTATTTCTTAAATGTAATGTCAATATCCAGACAACAAAAAATGAAATAAGAGAAAAGATGAATAGAAATGAAGAGAAAGAATGATATAAAAGAGTGAAACTAAGAAGTAGAAGAAGATGAAAAGAATAAAAGAAGAAAGTTGAGAATATAAAATGAAAGAAGATAAAAAAGAATAATTCAAAAAGAGATAATAAATGATGAAAATAATGATGGAATAAATGATGTATTTTTTATTACAGAAATTAGAAATATGAAATAAAAAAGTGTTTAATTTATTGATACAAATTATTTAACAATATTTTATTGATATAAATTATTTTATTTATTTTTATTTTTATAATTTTTATTTATATGTATTATTTCTTTGTTTATTTTGGTTCTCATCAAAATGTATCTAATTATGTTTGTTTAACATTATTGTTATTTATTTTTTATTTATTTTATCTTGAAATAAATTAATTTCATTTCTAATAACATCTTATTAACTAACAATTAGTGTGTAATTTATAAATCATATTGAAAATGAATAATTGTCATTAAATGATTATTATAATTTATAATGAATGGTATGTTAAATATAAAAGTATTATTTATTTCATTTATTTATTATTTATATTTTGTATTTTTATTATTTTCTTTTAATTTATGTTAATTAATCATTATTAATCATTCTTCTTTGTATCTTTGTGTTTTATTTCTATTTTGATTATTTAATTCGTATGTTTTAATTTATGATTTAATCAATTTGAAGTTATATTTTATTATTATTTAAATATTTAAACACTTCTATTTTCTTATTTGTTATTCTTTATATTTCATTTATATTCTTATTTATCATTATTATATTCATTTAATAATAAATATGTTGAAATATAATTATATTAATTTATATTATCATTTCTATTATGATTTTTGATTTCTATTGATATTTTGATTATTGTTGTTAATTGTTTATTCTTCTTTTCTTTATGTTTTATCATTCTTTTATCACTTTTTATTTCTTTATGTTTTGTATGTTCTCTTTTATCTTTCTTCTTATTTATTCTTTTTCTATTTATCTTTTATCTCTTATTCTAATATTCACTTCTCTTCTTATTTTGTTTTCTCTTTTATCTCTGTTTCTTTGTTTCTTATTGATGTTTTGTACCAATACACTCATCCTTCTCTTCATCATATTCTTCAATACAACCATTCCGAATGAGTGATTTTGTGTATCTCCGATTTCTTTTTTATCTTGTCATTTTTGTTTTCTATTTACCAGTCCATTCATTATAAGAAGAAAGAAAGATGAATAAATCCCAGAATGATAAGAATGCACATGTGATGATGATGACATTCTTATTTTAATTATGTGAAGATAGTTTTGGTAGTTCATTTGTTATTTAAACATCTCATCATCACAATCTCATCATTTCAAACAGTTAAATGTCCTGTAATCAACAAAAAGAATGTTGTAGAAAGAATGTCAAGAGAAAGAATGTTGTAAAGAGTATTGTTGTAAAGAGTATTGTAAGAAAGAATGTTGTTGTCCAAGAATTAAAGCATTTAAGAAATTTATGAACACATTTGAAAAAGCACAAATTGGAAAAGAAGCACCAGAATTTAAAGCACAAGCATATTGTCCATGTGGTTCAATCAAAGAAATTGATATTAATGAATATAAAGGGAAATATGTTGTGTTATTATTTTATCCATTGGATTGGACATTTGTTTGTCCAACAGAAATGATTGGATATAGTGAAGTTGCAGGACAATTGAAAGAAATCAATTGTGAAGTTATTGGAGTGAGTGTTGATTCAGTTTATTGTCATCAAGCATGGTGTGAAGCAGATAAAAGTAAAGGAGGAGTAGGAAAATTAGGATTCCCATTAATATCAGATATTAAAAGATGTATTTCAATTAAATATGGAATGTTAAATGTAGAAACAGGAGTTTCAAGAAGAGGATATGTCATTATTGATGATAAAGGAAAAGTAAGATACATTCAAATGAATGATGAAAGAATTGGAAGATCAACAGAAGAAACTATTAGAATAGTTAAAGCAATTCAATTTAGTGAAGAACATGGAGCAGTTTGTCCAATCAATTGGAAAACAGGGAAAGACACAATTGAACCAACACCAGAAGGAATCAAGAAATATTTAACAACACATAAAATAAACA
>NW_001854615.1:0-4405 GCF_000209125.1 Entamoeba dispar SAW760
CTATATCAATTAATAACTATCTTTTTCTTTACTATATTAAAATAAAAATGTTTTTTATTTCTCTTTTTTGTTATTTTTAAACGACTAACTGTGTAGAACGTTCAAAAAACAACGTGTAGACAAAAAGAGAATATTCAAATTTTAAGTTTCTTAGAGTAAAAGGATCGCAAACTTTTTTAAATCCATACAATGATAATTGTCGACTAAACCCACAAAAATTTGTATGTTTATAATATTTCGGTAATATCTCTTTTGAAAATGCTACTGCATCAAGTATTTCAAATGAATGTCCTTGATCTTTTTCACACCAACGTATCTGTTTTAATTATTACTTAACTCTTCTTCATTTTAATAACTTATTGTAAGGTAATAAACAAACATATTGGGAATTTTCTTTACAATCTACCATTGAATATAAAATTGAGACAAATGAAACAACTGAATTTCCTCTTGGAGTAGTTAATTCTGCACCATCTAATGGAAGAGGAACATCAGAATCAAAATCGTTATTTGCTTCAGTAGCTGTTTCCATTAATTAATTTTTACTTACGTTAGATTGTTTTCTAATTTTTTTATTTAATTTAAACTATACTTTTATTATATCTTTATAATAATAAATTATTAGCAGAAAATAAAGAAGAAACCCTTAAAAAAAAAATAGGTTTTAGAAAACAACTAAAAAGTAAGAGTGTGACTTTACAATGGCTAGACGAACAAAGAAAGTTGGTATTGTTGGTAAATACGGAACAAGATATGGAGCTTCTCTTCGTAAAGTCATCAAGAAAATTGAAATTGCACAACATTCTAAATATGTTTGTCCATTCTGTTGTAAAGAAGCAGTAAGAAGAACAGCATGTGGGATTTGGGAATGCAAAGGATGTAAGAAAGAAATAGCAGGAGGAGCATATACTTTGTCTACCATTTCAGGAGCCACAGTTAGATCAACAATTAGAAGATTAAGAGATGCTAAGAATTCTCAATAAGTGTGTTAGAAAATGATCATTTGAATCTCCTGTATTATTTTGTGTTAAATTTTTAAGAAGAAAAGAAAAAATGAGAAATATAATATATAAGAAGAAATAGAATGTAGTTTTTAATGAAGAAATGATTTTAAATCATTTAATATATTCTTGTATATCATTTTTATTCTAATAAATAATTCTTTTCTCTTTATTTTATATTCTTTTATTTAAATTTTAATGATAAGTGATAAAACTATATCAATTAACAACATATATTTTGTGATGATGAATTGTTTAAATTATGTTGTGGTTGTTCATCACTTTCTTCGTCTTTTGTAATATGTAACATACTGGCAATACTTTCAAAAGCATTTGAAACACCTTCACCAGTTTTAGCAGAAACAAGACACCAAGAACAATGTAATTCATTAGCTAAAGCTTTTATTTCCTGTTCTGTGATAGAGGTTTCAGGTAAATCGTTTTTATTTCCAACAATAATAATAGCAACATCCGTACCAACTGTATGAATAAGATTGTTATACCATGTTTTGATATTATAAAAACTATCCCGATTATCTAAACCAAAAACAATTAAACAACCGTTTGTATTTCTGTAATACATTGTTACTAATGAACGATATCGTTCTTGACTTGCTGTATCCCATAAAGCAACTTGTGTTATTTTCCCATCAACATGAAATTCATGAATAAAAAAATTAGCACCAACAGTAGATTCAGTTGTTGGTGAAAATGTATTGTTAATAAAACGAGAAAGAAGGCTTGTTTTCCCAACACCAGAATCTCCTATTAAACATACTTTAAGTTGTTTCATCTCAATTTCTTTTATTTTTTTTTTCTAAAGTTCTTATTTTCTTAACTTCTTTCTTTTATTTTATAAGAAATATTTCTTATGGGTTAATCCAAATATTATTCATATGTTTTCTCATTTCTCATCAACACATCTTAATGTACATTACATTGTGTAAATTTACTATGTTTCTTGAGATTTAATAATTAAGAATAAGTTTATTAACATAATAACAAAAGAATGACAAATCAATATCAATTATGAAATATCAATGATAGAAGAATCTATGAAAATAAGTATTACTTGTGTTGTTACAATTACATTAATTATCACATTAAACATTACAATAATAATAACTATTATAATAACAATTAATAATAATCATATGAATCATTTCACTCATCACTTCTTTTTCATCATCATAACTATTTATCATTAATTCAAATAATAATAATAGAATAGAAACAAACATCATAATAAAATACAAATAATATATAAACAAATCAGAATAATGAACAACAATAAATAAGAAATAAAAGAATAAAAACATTTAAAAGAAAGAATAAAAATATACAAATGATTAATTAAATAACTGAAATAATGATATTTAAATAGAAATGTTATGAATATATAAGAAAATAACAATAATCATATATAGATTATTAAATATAAAAAGAAATAATTCATCTAAATAATAAATAAGTAAATATGAGTAAATATTAAATGAAGTATTAAATATAAAATAAATCATAATAATATATTAATATATTATAAACATTATTATAACACTATATCTAACAATTAATTATATACATACTTATTATCAATTTCATTGAATTTGATTTAACATATTTTAACACTTTTCATAAATGTATTAGTCATGAAATTCTTATAATTTACAATAATGAAATATTAATTTCATTAATTGTAAATATTTTATTCATTAATATTTTATAGTTTTATTTCATTATTTTAAATGATAATTGAATTAATATTATTTCATCACTCTTCTTTGTTAATGCTTTATTAGTTTAATGTAAAGGTTATAAATAAAATTAAAAAAATAGTTAATATAATATCACTTCATTTATATTTCTATTTTTATTCTATTTTCTATATTATGATTATGTTTATTTTTTTTTTTTTGATTAATTAACTTATTTCATATTTTATTTTCTTTGTTTATTCTTTTTCGTTTTAAACTCAATATTTTCAATTTATAATTATTCTTCTTTATTTTTCATTAATTCTATTGTTTTTGAATTTCAAAAAATAACATTGTTCAAATATATTTATTATATTCACCTTATTATATTCATTTTATATTTCATTAATTATTATCACTCCTATGTTCATAACATCTTTATCAATTTTCTGATTATTGAGTTGAATAAAGTTATGATATTTAATGTTTGAATTTATTGATAATTAATATATTTTAACATTTATGAATTCTAACTCATTAAAAATATTTAATTATTCTTTTATTATTGTATTAACATTATTGAATGTATTTATAATCATTAAAACAAGAAACACTAACAAATATAATAACAAATAATTTATTTTATAATTGAATTTAGATTATCATTTAATTTAAAAATATTTTAATGATAAAATTACATAATAAACATTTATTATCATTTGTATGATTAATTATAATTAATTTTATTGTTTTATTTCTTATTCATTTCATATTTTATCATTTCTTTCAAATACATTATAAATCAACATAAAATGAATGATATTTTACAATTAAAATTAAATAAATATAAATCAAAAATAAATTATAATAAACATAATTTATACAAAATATAGAATATTTAATCGTTATATAAAATATAATGAAAATAAACATTAATTTACAACAAGAAATAACATTATATAATGTTTATAAATGTTATTAAATTAATAATTATTCTAATTTTCAATTATTTTTAATAATAATTTAATAAGATGATATTTAAAATATAATTTAATTGTACATTAATAATTATATTCTCTAATTTCATCTTGATTTATTTATTCATTTACAAAATATCATTAAATTCAAATAAGAAAATAATTTAATTTTAATTTCATTCAATTTTCATTTCTTTTCAGTTTGATTAATAAATCTCTTTTATTTATTAGCATATTTGAATATTAATAAATTTTATTTAATGTATAAAATATGAATATCTATATAAAATAATAAATATATATAAAATATATAAAATATTCATTTTATATTATTATTTAATTTAATTTTAATATTATAATAATGATTTTATATGAAATGATAATGTATTTATCAATATTATGATATTGAAATAAATAATTATATGAAATAACATATTAAATGAAATAATTATTTTAATTAATTAATGTTATTATATATTATTTATTTTATTCATTATATGTTTATTTTATATTTTCATTATCATTTTATGTTATAAAATATTTGTTATTATTGTTATTAAATATTGATATGTTAATATTAATCATTATTTTTATATTCAGAATTGTTTATAATCATATTATTTGATATATTTATTATTCATTATCTATTTTATTATTTATTTCTATTATTATTTCATTTTAATCATTTTATTTTTATTTTATAATAGAAATGAATAAATCAATCAAATTATTA
>NW_001854614.1:0-2201 GCF_000209125.1 Entamoeba dispar SAW760
GGAACGTCAGGTAATCTACCTTTTTGTTTTTATATAGAGAGTTTTTTTTTAAATAAAGGAATAAAGGAATAAAGGAATATAGAAATATAGAAATATAGAAATAAAGGAATATAGAAATAAATACATACATAGATATATAAATAAAGATATATATAAATAAATAAATAAAGAAATATATATATATATATAAATAAAGAAATATATATATAATAGAATATAAAGGTTATAGAAGTTGAAAGGGATTAAAGTAAAGTAATCTAGTCAATAAAAAGACGAGCTTGGCAGGGATCGAACCTGCAATCCCCAGATTCGTAGTCTGATGCGTTTCCATTGCGCCACAAGCCCTATAACATTCATAAAATACTGGGAAGATAAAAAAAGGGATATATAAGTTATATAAATGTTATAAGTTATATAAATGTTATAAGTTATATAAATGATATAAGTTATATAAATGATATAAGTTATATAAATGATATAGATATGATATAGATATAGATATAGATATGATATATAAAAGACATAAGAAAGATAAGATATAAAATAAACAGACTAGGAATAATAATAAAAGTACATAGTCATATAATAATATAATAATATAAGAAAATATATTATTATATTATTATATTATTATATTATAATATAATAATATAAGAAAATATATGATAGTCATAGTCATAAGTAAGTAGGATAACGGTAGGTTCATATCAAGTAGGATACACCCGTTCCCATCCGAACACGGAAGTAAAGATGCTTAGAGCCTGATCAGTACCATTATGTTCACACAGATGGGAACGTCAGGTAATCTACCTTTTTGTTTTTATATAGAGAGTTTTTTTTTAAATAAAGGAATAAAGGAATAAAGGAATATAGAAATATAGAAATATAGAAATAAAGGAATATAGAAATAAATACATACATAGATATATAAATAAAGATATATATAAATAAATAAATAAAGAAATATATATATATATATAAATAAAGAAATATATATATAATAGAATATAAAGGTTATAGAAGTTGAAAGGGATTAAAGTAAAGTAATCTAGTCAATAAAAAGACGAGCTTGGCAGGGATCGAACCTGCAATCCCCAGATTCGTAGTCTGATGCGTTTCCATTGCGCCACAAGCCCTATAACATTCATAAAATACTGGGAAGATAAAAAAAGGGATATATAAGTTATATAAATGTTATAAGTTATATAAATGTTATAAGTTATATAAATGATATAAGTTATATAAATGATATAAGTTATATAAATGATATAGATATGATATAGATATAGATATAGATATGATATATAAAAGACATAAGAAAGATAAGATATAAAATAAACAGACTAGGAATAATAATAAAAGTACATAGTCATATAATAATATAATAATATAAGAAAATATATGATAGTCATAGTCATAAGTAAGTAGGATAACGGTAGGTTCATATCAAGTAGGATACACCCGTTCCCATCCGAACACGGAAGTAAAGATGCTTAGAGCCTGATCAGTACCATTATGTTCACACAGATGGGAACGTCAGGTAATCTACCTTTTTGTTTTTATATAGAGAGTTTTTTTTTAAATAAAGGAATAAAGGAATAAAGGAATATAGAAATATAGAAATATAGAAATAAAGGAATATAGAAATAAATACATACATAGATATATAAATAAAGATATATATAAATAAATAAATAAAGAAATATATATATATATATAAATAAAGAAATATATATATAATAGAATATAAAGGTTATAGAAGTTGAAAGGGATTAAAGTAAAGTAATCTAGTCAATAAAAAGACGAGCTTGGCAGGGATCGAACCTGCAATCCCCAGATTCGTAGTCTGATGCGTTTCCATTGCGCCACAAGCCCTATAACATTCATAAAATACTGGGAAGATAAAAAAAGGGATATATAAGTTATATAAATGTTATAAGTTATATAAATGTTATAAGTTATATAAATGATATAAGTTATATAAATGATATAAGTTATATAAATGATATAGATATGATATAGATATAGATATAGATATGATATATAAAAGACATAAGAAAGATAAGATATAAAATAAACAGACTAGGAATAATAATAAAAGTACATAGTCATATAATAATATAATAATATAAGAAAATATATGATAGTCATAGTCATAAGTAAGTAGGATAACGGTAGGTTCATATCAAGTAGGATACACC
>NW_001854613.1:0-4292 GCF_000209125.1 Entamoeba dispar SAW760
TAAAGTGATGAAACACTTAAACTTATGCAAAGAGTAATGTTTTATAATGACTATATATGTTTTAAAGATGGAACATCTATTTCAATTAATACAATTGATTGTTCATTTTGTTCTATTTCACCAGAGAATCATTACGCCTTTCAACAATTAACTAAAGCAATCAACTCTCAAAAAGACAATGTATGATTTTTAATTATTATATCAATGAAGAAACAAATGGATGTTTGATTAATTATATCACAGAACACACAAATAAGATTAGAGAATTAGATGTTAATCATCTAATTTATAGTATATTAAAAGAACCTAATCTTGCTGATCAATTAAGACATATTTTAATGTTTTAGGTTCTGATCTATTTCCTATTCCAAATTAGGACATTGGAGTTACAATAATTGGGCAGGGATTTGTAAGAATATAACACTAAATTCCCAGTGGATATATTATAATGGAAATGGAAGAATACTAATTTATCATGAAATAAAAGGTATAGCATGAATGGGAATTGTTTCGGGTTCTAATGGATTATTATTTGTTCAATACTAATGTTTAAAAATCAAAAATTTATTAAAAGAATAGGTCACAAATTATTAAAATTTCAAAAGAAGTTGTTCTTTCCAACAATATTTTATCTATTGAATGTCCATACATTTATAATTCTTCCTTAATATTCAAATGTTAAAACTAAATAATGAAAAATAAATTTTACTAATTATCTTCTTTTTGTTAGTTTGAATAATAATCAACAACAATACTCATTTAAATTGAGTAATTCTATTGATATTGAACATATAAATGTAATAATGAGATTATCAAAATTTGAAATAAATAGTAACAGTTTTAGTAAAACTTCCATTTTATGAAGTACTAATGATGAAATTTGGACCATGAACCTCCATTTACTGAATGTTTATAAGAGTTTTCATCAATTTCTATTATGAGAATAATTGTTTCATTTTTTGTTCTAGTTCTATGTATTCTAATTTAAAGATAAATCCATGGTATTTTTAAAATAGTCTAATTTAAAAATAAAGTCAAAAGAGTGAATTGAACTTTATTTAGCGTCACAATATGAAGTGTATAAGGGTCCTGTTCCTTTTAAAAATCCTCTTCTCTTTCCTAAACAACGAAGATAATTTGCTCTAACTTCATGACTTTCATCATCAATAAGATTCTTATTACTCCAAAATCTTTCTGCAACAGCTGAAAATCTTTGGAAAACTCTATCAAAGAAATTTTCATCATCACAACTTTCATCCCAAGAACATCCCTCTCCACCATAAACATTTTCTAATTCAGCATCAGTAAAATCTTTAGTTGGATCATGTTTGTAAAAGTCTCTTGTTGTCCAGACCCACATATATCGTTGTTCACAAGAAGATGGATCAAATCCATTACATAAAGGTACTTGTCTATCTAGGTATAACCCAGCTGAATAAATTGCTTTATATCCAGAATCAACTGCTAATTTTAATTGTCTAATATCACTCCATACTTGAATGATTGTTGAGTCTTTTTTAGCATTTCCTTTCTTAAAAACTTCTTCCCAAACAATAGGATGGGCACCTTGTTTTATAACTTCTTCTTGGGCAATTTGATTATAATAACTTTCTACATCAGAAATTGAATCAAAGTTATTCTTTTTCATCCATTCTTTAATAACAGGATATTCTTTTGAATTTAACCAACAGTTATTATCAACCTCATCCCCTCCAATATGGATATATTGATTTCCAAATGTTTCTGCTAATTCTTTTAATATTGTTCGTACTATATGAAAAGATGTTTCATTGGTTGGATTTAGTGATACTCTATTTTCAGCATACAACACTTTATTTGATGTTAGATAATCCCAACAATCAACAGTAACTCCTGGATAACCAAGATTCCATGATGCAGTATGCCCTGGAATATCAATTTCAGGATAAACAAGAATACCTCTTAAAGCCGCATAACGTACTAATTGAATAATAAATGGCTTATTTAATACATTTTCTTGATTAAATGCACCTTGTTTAGATAATTCTGGAAATGAAGATGACTCAAACATAAATGATTGAGAATCAGTTAAATGAAGATGGAGAACATTCATTTTTAATGAAGCTAATGCGTTAATAGTTTTTACAAGAGTTAATTTACTAATAGCATTTCTAGCAAGATCAACCATTAACCCTCTCCATTTGAATCTTGGAGAATCAGTGATCGTTATTGGTAATTGAGAAATAACAAATGTATTTTTATTTGGTCGAATTAATTGGAGTAATGTTTCTAATGCATGTCTTGCTCCATAAACAGTTTGAGCTTCAATAATAATAGAAGAAGTAGAAATAGAAAGAGAATAAGATTCATCTGATCCGATAATAGTTGATGGATAATATATTTTTTCATCTGAAGACTTAAAAATAATATTAACTTGTTTAATGAATTTAGGACTTAAAGGAATAATATGAGGAATATCAATTGCCTTATGTAATGAAATTCTAAAGTCTCTTAGATTTTTTTGTTGTTGTAAAGGAAAAGTTATTGTGTGATTAAAATTAAATTTCATAAAACTTAAACAATTGGGGTTAGTTTGGCATTGAGTTGATAAGCTCATGTTAAGGTTTCATCAATTTCAATTCCAGTTGTACTTCCTTTATTAAATTGAACATTTTGAGGATATGGTACTATCAAAAGTTGATCTTTTACATTCACTCCATTTCCAGCTAAAGTAGAATAAATACAACAGAATAATAAGAAAAACATTATCTAAAAATTAAGAATTTAGTTCTAAAAGAAAAAAAGAAGGAATTTTCATTATTCTTTTTAATTCTTATTGATTTAATTTAATTATTTATTATTTAAATAAGAAGAAAAAATTAATATTGGAAGGAAACTAAATAGATATTAAGTAAAGTAGATTAAAGAAATAAAAACAATAACATTATATTATGAGATAAATGATATAGGAAATTAAACATTATTGAATTATTTTTATAAGTAAAAAAAGAAGAATAGTATTAAATAATTTATAGAAACAAGGAATTATATTAATTTTTCTATTTTTATAATTTTATGTTTCAATCTTTCATTTCTTTTTTTTAATGCAATGATCTTATTGGTGAGATTATTATTTTCATAACGTATTAATTGCTCTCTTTCTTCTAACCAATCAATAAAATCTTTTGTAGAATATAATATTGATTGTTCTTTTAATGAAGAACCTTTAATACAATTGAATACTGAACAAAAATCACCTCTATAATAATTACTAATTTCTTTTAATTCAGTTTTAAGTACAAGTAACATATTTCTTTTTGTACGTTCTTGTTCAGCTACACTAAATTGACATTCTCTTACGACCATTAAAGGAGAATAAGAGATTAATTGAATTAATAAAATAACAGAATTTTTAAATTGAGTTGGTTGGTACTTTGTTGTTTTAGTTATCATATAATTCACAGCTTCAGTAGCTTCGACTATACCTAAACGAGGAATATCAGAATAGTTTTTAAAAAAAGGAAATAAATAATGTATAAAAAATAATGTACAAATAGCATTATTTGTTTGTATTTCATCATGGACATAAGTAATTTTTTGAAATATTTTTGAAAGAATGATAATAAAATGAGTTGGAATAAATTTAAGATATTGAAGAATAAAAGAAGCTAAGTCTGTAAGTAAATGATTAGAAGAAGAATCAAAATCTTTTTTAACTCTAATAAGAAATTCAGAACAATAACGATTGGTATAATTATTATAAATTCTAGAGAAGATAGTATTTTTTCTGAATAGTTCATTTGAAGAGAATGAATTTTCTATTTCGATTGAAGCAAGTTTAATAAGTAAATCAACAATTTTACCTCTAGAAAAGAAATAAGATAAAAGAACTTTTGAATAAGTAGGATTTGATGATTGTTGAATTAACTAACTATTATTATTCCATTTAATTATTTTTCTTATTATAATAAGAAAGAACATAAAATTAGAAACAAACATGACAATAAGCATAAAGTAAAGGAGAGTTAGGTTGTAAGAATAATTCTTTAATATAATCTTCTTTTCCATGTTTTGATAAACCAGGACTTGAAAGAGGTGATGAACTAATATGGGTTAAAGATGAATTACAAGACTTACTTATAAAATGAAATGAAGATAATTCAACTGGACTTAGTACTAATTCCATTTTAAATAATGGAGAGTGTTCTTCAATATTTCTAACTCCAATACGTGAACTATGTGTAGACATTTTAATAAATTCAATATCTATAAAATCTTTAAAGTTTAAAAGATGTTTAAATATGATAGGATAG
>NW_001854612.1:0-2098 GCF_000209125.1 Entamoeba dispar SAW760
AGTATTAATCACATTAATATGCACTCTACAAAAAGATAAAAATTATTAATTCTGGTCGCTTTCTATCTGAGATAATTTTTGACATGTTTCTGTCTAAATTAGACGAAAGAAGTTAAATGCGTCTGATTTTAATAAAAAGTACTAGGTATCTAGTAACTTTATATGGAACCTCCAAAAAATAAAGTTTTATCAGAAATGGTGAGGTTGTAGATGAGATACAAGTTCAACAATTTTATTGAAAAAAGGTGCACTTTTTTGATTTTAATAAAAAGTACTAGGTATCCAATATCGTTCTGTGGATCCTCCAAAAAATAAAGTTTTATCAGAAATGGTGAGGTTGTAGCAGAGATATTAATTCAACAATTTTATTGAAAAAAGGTGCACTTTTTATGATTTTAATAAAAAGTACTAGGTATCCAATATCGTTCTGTGGATCCTCCAAAAAATAAAGTTTTATCAGAAATGGTGAGGTTGTAGCAGAGATATTAATTCAACAATTTTATTGAAAAAAGGTGCACTTTTTTGATTTTAATAAAAAGTACTAGGTATCCAATATCGTTCTGTGGATCCTCCAAAAAATAAAGTTTTATCAGAAATGGTGAGGTTGTAGCAGAGATATTAATTCAACAAATTTGTTGAAAAAAGGTGCACTTTTTTGATTTTAATAAAAAGTACTAGGTATCCAATATCGTTCTGTGGATCCTCCAAAAAATAAAGTTTTATCAGAAATGGTGAGGTTGTAGCAGAGATATTAATTCAACAATTTTATTGAAAAAAGGTGCACTTTTTATGATTTTAATATAAAGTACTAGGTATCCAATATCGTTCTGTGGATCCTCCAAAAAATAAAGTTTTATCAGAAATGGTGAGGTTGTAGCAGAGATATTAATTCAACAAATTTGTTGAAAAAAGGTGCACTTTTTTGATTTTAATATAAAGTACTAGGTATCCAATATCGTTCTGTGGATCCTCCAAAAAATAAAGTTTTATCAGAAATGGTGAGGTTGTAGCAGAGATATTAATTCAACAATTTTATTGAAAAAAGGTGCACTTTTTTGATTTTAATAAAAAGTACTAGGTATCCAATATCGTTCTGTGGATCCTCCAAAAAATAAAGTTTTATCAGAAATGGTGAGGTTGTAGCAGAGATATTAATTCAACAAATTTGTTGAAAAAAGGTGCACTTTTTATGATTTTAATATAAAGTACTATATATCAATTATCTTCAAAAGCACTCTGCAAAAAGATAAAAATTATTAATTGTGATCGTCATGTATTTGAGATATTAATTTATTCTATTTTTATCTAAACCAAATGAAAGAAGTTAAATGTCGTCAATTTTAATAAAAAAGTACTAAGTATTAATCACATTAATATGCACTCTACAAAAAGATAAAAATTATTAATTCTGGTCGCTTTCTATCTGAGATAATTTTTGACATGTTTCTGTCTAAATTAGACGAAAGAAGTTAAATGCGTCTGATTTTAATAAAAAGTACTAGGTATCTAGTAACTTTATATGGAACCTCCAAAAAATAAAGTTTTATCAGAAATGGTGAGGTTGTAGATGAGATACAAGTTCAACAATTTTATTGAAAAAAGGTGCACTTTTTTGATTTTAATAAAAAGTACTAGGTATCTATTACCTTACATCATGCACTTAAAAAATGCAGTTGTTATTAATTCTTGACGCAGTACATTTGAGATATTAATAATTATTAAAATAATAGTGTTCTATTTATAGATTATTTTTTGTTATTCATTGTAGAAATAACATTTTTTAAATCAAGATTTTATGAAGTATAAGTTATTTATTTTTAAATCAACATTTTTCAAAAAATCTTTTCTATTAAAAAACTATATTATTTTATTATTTAAACTATTTCAATTCAAACGTTAAAAAGATGAATAAAATCGTTCAATTTATCATTACAACATCATTAAATAAAGAGTTGTTTAGAATTCAATTCTGAACAACTTTTACCTTATAAATTTTTATACTTTCGTTGACATTTTTTGAGATATTAATATAAAAAAATAATGATTAATATTAAAAAGAAATACATAATGAAGATAAAATAAAATAAATAAATCATGA
>NW_001854611.1:0-16923 GCF_000209125.1 Entamoeba dispar SAW760
TTTCTGTATTTGATATTTATATTTTAAATATATTCTTAATAATTCCTTACCACATTCATCTCGTGCTGACATTAATCCCATTCCTAATTCATTTATTATAACATATAATCTACTTTTATTGATGTTTCTACTATATAATTTGAGTTGTATCAATGACTTTCTTATTTGTTTATCTATATTCTCCAAATCACCAAGTTTCCATGGGACAATACAGAATCAATATCTTAATTTGGAGATTATATCGCTATTAATCTTTCTAATTGTATTGAGGCTGCTATATTTCATAATATTTAATGATGATAGAATAGAAGATACATCATTTAATAATCATGTATAATATTTATTAATATTTATTTTATCTCTTATTTCAATACCAAGATATTTATAATGATTAACATTAGTTACTCTTGGTAATTCAGATAATTCTCCATTTATCTAACCATTGATATTAGTCATTATCCCACTCTTTTCTATATTTATTTTTAATCATATTCTATTAAATATTTCATTTGTTAATTTGCGGGGTTTTTCCATTTCTTCGAGGCTGTTAGTTATTATCTTTAGATCGTCAATATATAATATGTGGTTTAACTGTACTTGTTTTTCTTCTCATTTCATTTTAATAGATAACTTATTAATTTGTTTATCTAATTGTTTAGATAATATATCAATAGATAATACAAATAATAATGGAGATAAACTATCACTTTGTATTATTCATCTTTGTACATTAATTATACATTCATTTTGTTGAATATAATATAATTATAGTTGTGTAATATTTAATATATGTAATATACTTTTAATTACAACTAATGGGATGCCAAAGTAAATTAAACATTGTTTAACCCATTGATGATTAATACTATCATATGCTTTAGAGACATCATAATATGTTTCTACCAACTTCCATTTATCCTTGACTAATAACTGAATGATTATAGTATTGTATAATAATCCTTCTTTTGATGCATATGTATATTTTTTACATCCAATTTGATTTTGTGATAATTGTTTTTCAATTTGATTTAGCATCAGTTGGCTTTCTATCTTCATTTTTAATAAAGATGTATATACTTTTAACATTACAATTTAAACAAGTTATTGGTCTGTAATTTTGTGGGTCTAATTTATCTCCTTTCTTGTATATTAATATTGTCCTTCCTTGGATAAATTGAAGATTGATGTTAGTAGGATTATACAACCATTTATTAAATAATTTTAATAAGAAGTTCTTTGGTTGTTCTAAATATTTAATCCAGAAGCATTGTATTTTATCAATTCAATGTGATTTCCAATTACTAATGAATTTTATTGCATGGTTTAATTCATCTAGAGTGATTACACACTTCTATTATTAATTCTATTTTCAATTAATATATCATATAAATTATTATTTATGAAATCTATATTGGTGTTATTTTCATAGATTCATTTCCAGAAATTAATTGTATTAATATTATCTGGATATTCATCTTCTTTAGGCTTATTTGGAAGTTGTCTCTTTCATTATTTCATCATTTTATAATTCCATCTAATTCTTTTCCAATTATTCTTACTTCTATTTCTATTCTTTTCATTCTTTGGTGGTATTTGTAATAATTTATTTGCTCATTTGTTTTTACTTTAATATGATATATATCATATTTTTTAATATGTAATATTCTTTTTAATTTCATATATTGATTATTATGGATTAAATCTCTTAATCTACATATTTTTGATTGTAGTATTCTTTCTATACTTCTCCTTCTACTTCTTTCTTGATTGTTATTAATAATGATGTTAATAGTTGATGTTATAGTTTTAATATAATGGTATTAATCATCTAATGTATTGATTAATATTTCATTTGTATTAATGATATTAATTATTTGATGTACTTTGTTTTTATTGTAATAATAATTATTAAATTATACATCTTCTTGTTATTTCATTTATTCTTCTTTATTTCTTCTTATTACTTCTTGTATTTCTTCTTTCTTATTTATTTTGTTAATTCTTTTAATTTAATATCTTTCATTTAGTGTGTTATTATTTCTTCTTCTTTTCTTCTATTGATTTCAATTTTATTTTCTTTCTTTATTTTAAATGTTTTCTTTATTATTTCTTTATATTCATTAATATCTTCTATTTTAATATCAAATTCATGTATTAATCTTTTTATTTCTTCTTCTTTAAGTTGACTTCTTAATTTTCTTTCTAATAACTTCAGTGCAAAACATTTATAGAGTGTTAGAATTTCTTCTTCTCTATTTGTTTGCTTCATTTGTTTTTTTTATTGTCATGATCAGATGTGGTGATCTTCTTATGCTGATTTCACATCTCTTCGATTGAATTCTGTATTATCTTTCTTTTTTTTTGGAAGATCATCTTTATTTGATGATATTTCATCAATTAATACAACATTGGGAGTGAGGTCATTCATAATTTGTGTTTCAGATGAGTCTGATATAGTGTGATTTATCTCTTCTTTTCTTCTTGTGTAATTTTATTTTGTAATTTAAATAATTTATCTTTCATGAAGTATACTTGTTGTGATAAATTGCTTACCTCAGACATTTTCCTTTCTGATTCAGCATTGAATTCGAATAATTTTCTATCACTTTCTTGTTTTTTAGTATTTATCTCATTCTCATGTTTCTTCTTTAATGATATAATGTCATTTGATAATTTATTAATGGTCTGGTCCTTCTTTTGTATTTCTTTTTTCATTTCTTCTTTCTCTTTAAGATCCTCTTCTATTCTTTTATCTTTTTCATTCTTCTTTTCTTCTTCTTCTTTTAATTTCATCTTTTCTTTTTCATTAAACATCTTCTTCTCTTCAGTAAATTCATTTTCATCATCATTTTCAATACTCATTGTATATTTCTTATTTAAGTATTTATCATTTATTTCATTTTGATTTAATTGTTTGTCATCTTCTTCATTTGTCATACTGATCGTTTCTCCATTCTATTTATTTTTGTTTTTTCTCTTACAAGTAAATACTATCTTCTCATTATTGTTGATTGTATTCTTTAATCTTAGTGTTCTTAATTTCTTCTATTTCTTGTGGTGTAAGTATTTTAATTTCTTCTTCAAATAGTCTTTTCAAATATTCTTATTTTGTATTTCTATCATTTCTTTTATTTCTTATTTGTTGATGTCTTTTATTATGGTATTGTTTATGTCTATGTTGTGTTTTATGATGTGATTTATTTGTATTATAATATTGATTGTTTCTATTTGAATTAATGATAAAATACTTATGATGATGAAAATGAATGAAGCGATGAGCGAAATGATTCATACTATTATTATTATAACTGTTATGATAATTGTTATGGTGATAGTTATTATTATGGTAATGATTAATGTGATGATTAATGTATTTCTGTCCATACAGATAATACGTGTTTTCACTCATTCTTCTATCATTTATATTTCATGGATGATATTGATTTCTCCTTCTTTTGTTATTGATTTTTTTATAATTTTTGTGTTGTTTCCTGTAATGCTTCGGCATCTCCTTCTATTTTAATTTTTTAACAAATAAAATCCATTTAAAATTAATTAACATAAACAATTACATTGAATAATTAGTCAATCAATCATTCAATTATTAACTCATCTATAAGCAGATGTTAATTTATCTAATTCTTTCATTACATATTCAAATGTTTTCATAATCTCTTTCTTCTGTTGATTTAATTCTTCATCTTTTGAGTTGAATCCATATATTTCTTTAGCATATTTTTGTTCATAAATTTCACCTAATCCAAGTTTACTTTTTTCTCCATCAAGTTCAATTTCTTTTTTCTCTTTCTTTTGGACTAATGTTTTTCTAACAACATCATCCCAACTTTGTTCTTTTATTCTTCGTCTGATGAGATCTTCTAAACTTAATGTCTGTTCTTTAGTCATTGGAGGTGGTGGTCTATTAGTATTTTGGAAGTCAATTTCAAGGTCAACTAAACTATCAACTGGTCTTTCTTCTCCTTTAACTTCACCTAACATACTCCAATGTTTTTCTTTCATATTTTCTTCTTCCAACTTAGTAATTTTATTTTTAATGATTTCTTGTTGTTTTTCAAATTCATTCTTTGGTTCTTTTTGAATTTCTTCATTGTCATCATCTTGTTCAAATCCTTCAATTGGTTGATGCTCTTCAATACTGTCATTGTTTTCTTCACTCATTTCATTTTCCTCATTACTGTCTTCTTCTTTGTCAACAACCTCATCCAAATCTCCATCTCCAAGTTCAAAATTATCCATCTCATCTATGGCTTGATTCATTTTATCCATATCAATTTCTTCATCCATATAACTTAAATCTTCTTTTTCACTATCTTCACTTTTTTCTTTTTCATTATCTTCTTCTATTTCAACAGGTTTAATGGTATCAAGTTTTTTCTCTATTTTTTTTTGAATTCCTTTAATCTTTGCTAAATTTTGTTGATTAAATTCGTTGATTTGATAATAAATTTGTTCATCTGTGAAATTATCAATGATAATACCATTAATACCATAGTCTACACATTACCTTTTCCTCTTTTGATAAATGACAATTAAATATATGAATAGTGAAACAAACATTGTAATATAAATTTTAATGCATCTCTTATTTTTTGTTGTATTGGAGTAGACACATTTGGAAAAATAGTTGTTGGGTTTTGATGAATCTGACTAAGTAATTGATGAACTTGTTGTGTCTTTTCGATTGACATGATACAATTAATATTTTTTATTTCTTTAATAACCCTATTTCCCTATTATTTCGTTCTTTTCCCAACTTTTTTCTAGTTTCTTTCACTTTTATTGAAAAACAATTTTGAAAGAATAACAAAAATATAGTTCGCTCTTTAAGAAATCATTTAGTTTGGATGAGGAAGAACTAACGAATTTGATCCTTTCATAATCCATTCTTGAGCTTTTCTTTGGTATTTCAAAAGTTCAGATGGTTCAATTTTGCTAACTCGTTCTGAACTAGGAAGAGAATAATTAGCACATTTTTCATTCAACCCAACAGATTTAGTTGATGCATTAAAAATAATTTTTGAATTAGCTTTTTGAGTGAATTCAACAGCATTTTGAATATTTTCTGGTGAACATCTAAAAATAAATAATTGTTTTGATTTTATCTGATAATAACTTTTTTGAAAAATTGATGTAAAGATATATTTTGATTTGAAAGGACACTTAAGATGATAATTATAAAAACAAACGCTAATAATTTAGCAAGAATTTCTGTTGAAATGAATCCTTTATCATCCATAAACTTTCTAATGAATGATCCTGATGAAAGAGAATTTTCTTCAAATAAACAAGCAATTTGATATGAAATATTAATTTCAGCAAATTGAATTTGGTTCATTTGACCTTGTTGGACTCTTGGTCTTCTTTGATTAGTTCGAGTTGAAGTTTGTTTTGATTTTAGATCTTGTTCTTTATGACTTTGTTCTTCAGGAATATACTCTGATGCACCAACTATGAGTTTTGTTTTCTTTTGATTCACTTTCTTACTTTTTTTATGAGACTTTTTCTTATCTTTTTTTGGTTTATCAAAATTACTGCTTGGGTTTCTTTCAACAACAGTTGGTTCTTCAGTTGCACTCATTTCAAAGTACTTTTTTGATTCCTTTATTCTAGTTCTTTTTCTAATTTCATTTTTTATTTCTTTAAAAGAAAAAGAAAGAAGAAATTTTTAGGGTTTTGATCTTTTAATCCTGAAATATAGTTCTTTTATCATTTATTTTATTATTTTCATTCAAATAAATTCAAAATATTCCAATTATTCTTGTTTGTATCCATTAAATTTCTTAAAATATTAATTTATGTAAGTCCTTTTAATCATCAAGTAATTTTTTGTATAGATTCAATCAATGAAGATCAAAAATATCTAATCTAGAAAAGTGTTGTTGAGAAGGCATTATCATTTCTAGTTTATCTATAATTTCTGATATTCTTCTATAACAAATATTACTTTCTAATTGCAAAGAATAAATATCTGTTATTTTTACCTTAAATCACTCTTAAAAATGAAAAAAGATACTTTTATTTTCATAGGTAAGAATAAATTTTTAGAAGTTTAAGAACATAGTACAAAGAAACACATAATATAAGAATACAAGACAAACAACTTTTATAAAATAAACAATTAATTGTTTCTATGTAAAATGAGAAATTAATAGAACTAGTTTGATATAATACCAACTAAATGACAAAGATTATTGTTGACAAATTAATAAATGAGTATATATTTTATTTTCTATACTATTATGAATTAGTAGTAATATCATAAGTTGTGTCTTTATTATAGTTTTATATAATGTTGATTCATAAAAATATGAATAATTTAATAATCAAAGAATATATTGTTTAATGTGAAATAAAAGTGTTAATAAAATACAAATAATCTCAAATATAAATTGTGAATGTAATGAAATAATTAATAAAAATTATTTGAAATCTAATTGATTACAACTTACAATAAATATTGATTTTGTTTGTATTATAATACATTTATAATTTTCTTTAGTAAATATTCTTAATAATATCAATAAAAGAAATAGCATATAATTTATAATTAAATTGTTCAATAACACTATCAGTTATAAAGTTATTCAATAAAAGGTATTCTTTTGTTAAGTGTTATAATCTTCAGTAGGAGATGATTAGGTTAATAGAAATTTGTTTCCTTATTCATTGTACAATTCTTCTAACAGTATTTTTAGTATTTTTATATTAGTTTTATGAAGTTTTTAATTTCCTTTTTTCAAACAATTAGTATTGTTTACTTTTTATTAATTAAGTGATGTACAATTAGAGTGTATAATATTAGATATGTATTTTAATCATAATTGAGTAATACCATTTATTTTGTTCATTTATTTTATGAACCAAAGAATAACTAAGGAAAGAGTTTAATCTATCAACAATAATGGTAGATAAAATCTCTTTAAATTAAAGAATCTTTACTTTTATATTTTATTAAAGGTTATTCTAGGTATTTAAATAATTCAAAGAATAGTAAAAATCATTATGATATAGTAACAATATAATTGATAGACAATCACAAGAATTGTTCAAGACAAGGATAATATTTAATTAGTAACTTTTTTTGTTCTATCTTTATTTCTTGTTACCTATCTTCTCTTCTTAGTTTTATCTTAGTATAATTCCTAGAAATGGGTTTTAAAAAAAAATGTTTACACCTTTTAAAAAAAGTTATCATTAGTCATAATATTTAAAGTATTGTCATTATGAAACATATTGTTGTTTAACAACAATATAAATTGTAGAAAAATTTTTAGTTGATAGTCAATAACAAAATATTATTTAATTACCTAAATGGTCTTCCATATTGATAATGAAATTCTATTAGATGTAATAAAAATTGAATTAATTCATTTAAACTCTTCAAAAGAGTTTTTAGATAATTTTTTCATATAAAAAAATCCAATTACATTCTTAATTAGATTGTTGAGCTTTTTCTTTTTGTCTACTTATTCTTTTCTTTGCTAAAGCTTTACGTCGTTTAATACGATCTTCTTTAGTAGTTCTTTTAATAACAATTTTAGTTGGTCGATCGAAATGTGCCAATGTTTTTTCTTCTGATTCTTCTATTGGTAATTTACTTAAATATTCTAATAAATCAAATCCTAACACAGGTCTTAAACTTTCAGCTCTTACTTTTGGTTTTTGTAAATAATAAATTTCACTTTCTTCATAATTTTTTACAAAAGTATTTAATTCATTAGCAATTTCTGGAGATACTTCATTTCTTAATGATAATTTTGTTGCATTACTCATTAATTTATTTCCAACTGATTTTAATAAATCAGGATGACAAATAAATGGTTGTGATAATTTATTTGTTATTTGATAATTTTCTAAATTTCCTGGATCAGAAGTATTTGGGAAAATGGATTTAAGGTCATTATATTGTTCAATAACATTTTTTTCAAGTGAATTGAGATTAAATCCACGTTCTTTTCTTGTGTTTGTTTCATCTAATACTTTTTGTAATGTAGAAAAGATGATATAAGAAGCAAAATAATTATGACATCTATAAACTAGAGAAGTACATAATGAAATAAAAAATTGATATGAATCGTTAATATCAATTCCAATCATTCTTTTTACAAATGCAGAATATTTATCTCCACGAGATGCAATATCATGAGTAAATCGAACATATTTTGAATCAATACCTTTTGTTTCTGATGAAATATCTTGAGTTAAATTATTAAGATAAATAGAAATAGGAATAAGAAAATATAAATGAGCATCTAATTCTGTCATAATATCAGCAACAATATTCTCATTAATATAACATAATCTAATTTTTTTACTTTGAACTTTAATTTGAACTCCTTTCTTTTGCATTTCAATTTTTCTATTAGCTACAGCAACATTAACACATTCAGAATCAAAAACTAATGAACAATATTTATTCATAAATTTTAATATTGTATCACAATATGGTGTATGAAAATCTTCATTATAATTAACATACCAAAAGAATATTAAATTCATTATTGTTTGTTCTATTTCACATGGATCTTTTGGATATGATTTATATTTTTCATCAGTTTGACAATCAAAAAGAGCAAATAAAAATTCACTCATTACATCTGCTGCAATCATTTTCTTATTTTTAAATGGAAAAGTAATAGCATAACCTTCAATAAGAACATTTTGATAATTAACTCCTTGTTCTTCATTAGAATTATCTCTATATGCCATATCTAATTGTGCTTTTAACAATCCTCTAAAATTAAATAATTCTTTAATATATGAATTTGTTACTGATAATGGTTTTTTATCTGTTTTCTTTTTAGGAATTCTAGTAAAAACATCTGTTTCTATCTTTTTAAAAAATTCGGTTGCTTTAAATATTTTCTTTTTGTCTTTTGTTAAACAATGTGCAATAGCTTTAGAAAGACATTCAATAGTTTTATCATATTTTTTAAAGTTAAATTGATTTTCAGGATCATTTTCTGGAATATTTGTTTGATTTAAGACAATTTTAGCAAATGGTTCTTCAATTGAAAATAAATACATTACATAATTAAGTCTATATAATGCAATATTTAATCCACTTTTTGTTCCATTTGAATAAAATTCTTTACAAAAAGCTAAAACACTTTGACATAAATATTTTATTGCTTTTTCAGTAAGAATTATCCATCTCCCACGATGATTTGGTGATAGAATTTCATCAGTTGTATAACATAATGGGGTAAGTGCAATGATTCGTTGATAAACGTTATTTACTATTTGTTATTAATTTTTATGTTTTTATTTTATATATACAATTTTGGTAAAAAGATAAGAAACTTACAATTAATATCAATATTTAATCAATAATCCTTTTACCTTCTTTATTTTATAAATTAATATTAAACAAACAAATTGGTAATACACTATTTGAAAGAATGTCTATAGAAAATTGTTCTGGAAATATTTCGTCTTTTTTCATTTTATTAAAATCTTCAACAATTTCAAGTGCAGTTACCTAATCAATTAACTTCTTTTTTTTATAACTCTTTTTTGTTTAAATGAAAAAGTAATTCATTACAAACTAATGGTGTTACTGGTGGAATAGATGCTGATTTTCGTGACATGTTATTCTTTTTCAAGATTGAAATAAAGTTTTTTTCACATTTTTTTCTTCTTTTTTGTTTTTAATTTTTCTGACTTTTCTTCAATCTAATCTTCATCATTCTTTAACTGGTTCAATTTTCCAACCCAAACATTAAGCAACACATTACTCCTCTTTAACAAATAACACAAAAAATTACTTTCAATTAACTTTGTGTTGTTAAATTCAATATTTTATTGGAAAGCTAGTGGTATAAACAAATTGATACATCTGTAAAATAAAAAGAAACTAGTAAATTCAGTTAATGGAGGAACACACATATATTGAAGGCTGGGAAAAATTGAAAGAAAATGATATTGATCTCAAACTAATGAGAATGGGATTTGAGACAATTACTGAAAAATCTAAAATCAGTCCCGAAGTAACTCCTGACGAATTAATGACAAACGTCTTTGATATTGTCTCACAACTAAACATGATATCAAACAAATTTTATTCGGGATATGATAAAGGCAATAAAGAAAATGAATTTAATAAGGAGTCTGACTCAGAAAAAGTTTCCTGTGCAAATCAATGGAACAAAATTATCATCCCAACAGATGAAGATGACGTTCATACATTCTTTATTGGTGGCAGTCCTTATTTTGTAGAAGAAAATAAGGTCCTACTTCAATCTCAAAAAACAAATGGGAACGAAACAGTTTTAATGACAGAAGAAGAGATGAGATCATTTTATGACATTTTTGACTATTTGTCTTCTTCTCAATTACAAACCACAAAAGAAATGATGAATGAGTTTAAAAAATCTTCAAATGATAACTAATTGTAATGAATTTCTGTTCTATTTATTTAATAATTAACATCAATTTATTTTTATATTGAAACAATTGTAAATAAAACCAAAAATCTTTCATCAATTAATTCTTTTTGATAAATATTGAAATTGCTAAAAAAAAGTTCTTTTAATCTGTTTTATTCGAAAGAGCATTTACATTTAAATATATTAAATTTGGAAAAGAGGAATGGGACTAATTTTTTTGTGTATACATTGTGGTTGGTGTCAGGCATTCCATTAACGAAAGAAAACTAATTAGTAAAAGCTCAATTAAAAACTAAAGATTTAAAAAGAATTGAACAAATAGTTGTAAACTTCATAACAATGATAAACACGTTACTTCCTGAAAAAAAAAAGAGATAGAAAATACCTTTCTTATAATATAAGACAATGTTTTTGTTTTACAACAGGAAGGTTTAAACTACACAATAGAAGAAAAAAATGAATGTTGAAAAATTTAATGAAAAATCAAAGTTGTGATAAGTATGTTTGAAAAGGAAAGTGAAGCAGTAGACTTTATTAATAATAAAGTGAAAAATATTTTCAAGAAATATCAATATGATGTTAGTAGTCATCAATTAAAGAAGAAACAATTTGATAAAAAGAAAATAGGTGAGTTAAATCAATTAACTGAACTTGAGAAAAGAAAACTTGAACAACATAAAGAAAGATTAGTATTAGAGATTCCTGATAAAGTATTGAATATTATTAACTAAATAGAAGAAATAGAAAAACCAATTAGGACCGCATTAGCACGAATCAAAGACAAACTCATACAAGCCCTAAACAATGAAACAAAATTTAAAGAATTGCCTATTAATTCAAAACAAAAAGAAAATGAAATCAAATACAACAACTATTCGAGAAAAAATCAAACCAAATCAATTATTGAAATTTTGGTTAATCTGTTCGTTTGTTCAATTAAGAATTTCCAATGGTGATGAAAAGAAACTATTCATAAGAAACTAAAAGAAAAGAACTTGCTCGAAAATAATTAGAAAAAGCACTTAGTTCATTACTTAATCATATTATTACAAACGCCCAAATTGTTATTAAAATTGTGAAAACTCGAGTAGAAGTACTTGATTCTGTGACAATGGTTTATATAAACACCAAAGAAAAAACCAAGGTTAAGAATCATTCAACACAAAAGTGATCAAAGAGAATTTAGTTAGCGGTTTTAGTAAAGCTAAAACAAAAGGATTAGAATGATGGTTAATAAAGGTTAATAACAAACTTGTAATAAGAAGAAGGACTAACACTCTTTTTTGTTTAAGAAAAATTAAATAGAATAGAAAAAGATACTAGAGATGAATAGTAAAAGGGACTTTGAGAGGTAGAATGCTTCTATTCAACAGTTTTGAAAAAAAGATAAAAAAAAGAAGGAAATAGTGTTATTATGGACTGTCGAAAAACACTTTTACTCGAAACAAATAACTTCCCGAAAAAAAGCAAGAAAAAGACTGTAAACAAAGAAAGATAAAAAGAATTATAGAAAATAAATGGGATAACCCTAAAAATATTTAAATAATTACACATCTAATTAATAATAAACAACATTGTTATGTCTCAATTGAAGGATTTACAAACGAGAGTTTTACATACTCCATCTAAATGGGGAGAACCATTACATGCACATACCTTCCCAATTTTCCAAACATCAACATATCTTTTTGATGATACTCAAATGGGAGCAGATTTATTTGGAGGAAAAAGAGAAGGACATATGTATTCTCGTATGGGAAATCCAACCGTTGAATATTTTGAAGAACTTGTCAATTCATTAGAAGGAGGAGCTGGAACTGCAGCATTTGGTTCAGGAATGGGTGCTATTCATTCTGCAACAATGGGACTTCTTAAAGCTGGTGATCATCTTATTTCTGGTGATACCCTTTATGGATGCAGTGTTGAATTATTTGGAAATAGATTTAAAGATATGGGTGTTGATGTTTCATTTGTTAATACTGCCTCAGATGAAGCTGTTGTAAAAGCATGGAAACCAAATACAAAGATGGTTTATTTAGAATCACCAGCAAATCCAACATGCAAAATTTCAGACATTAAAGGAATTGCTAAGATTTGTCATGAAAAAGGTGCTATTTTGGTTGTTGATTGTACTTTTACTACACCAGTATTCCTTCCAGCTTTAGAACTTGGAGCAGATGTTGTTCTTCATTCAATTACTAAATATATTAATGGACATGGTGATGTAGTTGGTGGTGTTGTTACAACTAAATGCCCAGAACTTCTTCAAAAGATTAAAGCATTTAGAAAAGATACTGGATCATTGATGTCACCAATGGACGCTTTCTTATGTATTCGTGGAGTTAAAACTCTTCCAATGAGAATGAAAGTTCATATGGAAAATGGACTTAAAGTTGCAAAATTCTTAGAACAACATCCAAAAATTAAACAAGTTAATCATCCAGGACTTGAATCCTTCCCAGGTCATAAAATTGCTATGGAACAAATGAAAGGATTCGGTTCTACTTTCTCATTTGAAATGCAATCATTTGAAGCTGCTAAAAAACTTATGGAACATGTTAAATTATGTGGATTAGCTGTTTCTCTTGGAACTTTAGATACTCTCATTGAACATCCTGCTTCAATGACTCATGCTGCTGTTCCAGAACATCTTCTTAAACAACAAGGTTTAACTAGAGAACTTGTAAGAATTTCAGTTGGATTAGAAAATCCAGACGATATCATTGCCGATTTGAAACAAGCTCTTGAACAATGCTAATTGAATAAAAATGAATCCAATAAAGAATTATTTTTATTTAATAAAATTTTTCTATTCTTGAAATATATAACAAATAAATTTTTATATTATTTTAAACCTGATAAGGAAGAGTATTAGTTTTATTTCAAAATAAAACTAGTAATTTCATTTATCATTAAGAAAAAAGTATTATTAACATAAACACTATTTATCATTTATTTGAGAATAAAAGCATAATTTATTGTAAACTAACCAAACAACATTCAGACGTAGAAGTAAAAAATAACAAACAAATGAGAATATTACGATAATACTCTTTGTTAATTTAGTGATTTGATAAGGAAAGGTGTCATGAGACAAAAGAATAAAAGAAAAACTAAATTATTAATGACGATAATGGTATAGAATAATAAATGTCATAATTACAGTAATAATGTCAATTGATAACATCAACGTTATTCCAAGATAAACTGAAACATAATAATTCATTATCCCAGCTATTAGAATAGCCCCATGAAGAGATACAAATATAATTGAGTATATAATATCTTTCTTATTAAGATGTAATAACAAAGAAAGACTAGTATATGAGCATATTAAATACACAGAGTAACAAAAACCATTGAAAGCAACAATAGTAAAATTTCCGATGACTGGATTTAAAAGATAAAGGTCTGCATCTCCTGTTGATAAAAGTAAATAAGGAACGTTATGAATTAACACCTGACATACAGCAGCACCAACCCCAAGACCAAGTCCAACTAATTTAATTTCATCAAATTTTTTTGTAAAATAATGAACTCCAATTAGTGTTGTAAATCTAATAACTTCTGTAATAATAAATGAATAAATAATCAACACATAATGTTGATGTGAAAAAGGTAATACTAACCATATCAAAGCAATAACACTTAAAGCTATTAACCATGAAATTGAACTATTGTATAAGTATTACTTTTATTCATTAAGTTTATTCAACATTTAACAAACCCTGCAATAGACGCTATCAGTTGTTGACTATTTTTCATGGCAAAATAAATAAGGAATATTAATGAAACTCCACTTGCAACAAAAATACTCGCCAAGCAGAACAACATAAACGAAAATTAATCTTAAGATTTTTAAGTTTTTGAAATTTTTTAATAAAAAAAAATATATAAATTGTTATTAAAAACAAAAAATAAGTAAAGAATAAATAATAAAGAAATTATAAATTTTTGATTTAAAAGACAATTCAAATAAAAAGACTCAAATGGATAATTTAAAAAACATTTAAGTCAAAAAATTATTGATAATATAAAACGCTAATGATTTAATGTTATAATAAAATTAAAATAAGTTTTAATTGTTAAAAGTAAAATATCAATTGAGTATTTTTTATTTCTTAAAATATTTCTTAAAGTCCTTGTTTTGTTTTATAGTCAATATACCTTTCTAAATTATTTATTACATCTTCTAATGAAGTATCATCTTCTCTAATATGTTCTAAAGTATAAGAGATGAATGATTTATAATGTTCTTTGATAGTTTTATAGAGACCAGTACTTTTTAGTATTTCGTTAGTATTTTCTTCAGCAAATAAATCTAATACGATATTTAAAACAGCGTCATACAGTATTTCAGTAGTTTCTTCCAATTTAATAGATAACATATTTTTGACAAACAAAGCAATAGAACGTAATGGAGCTTTTTCTTCTTTTCCAATAACACTTAAGATATAACATAAATTAATAATAGTAGGTAATTCAGATTGACATTGTAGTGGAGTGTATTGTTGATATTTTCTTGTTAATTCCCACATAATTGTATATTGACTTTTTTCTGTTTCATTATTTCCTTTTAATAATAGTCTATGATAACACATTAAACTACCATCTAATAGTGCATGTTCTATTGTATTTAAATTTGCCATTGAATTCTTTTTTATGTATTGAGATAATAATGGGAATAATATTTGAGCCAATGTAGAATGTGTTCCATTAATTTCTATTTGATACGAATTATCTAATATAAGTAAAACATTGTTTAATGCACTAAATGTAGTTTCAATAATTGATACAATAAGAGATTCTGTTTTATTTATTGGGTGTTGTATAATTTTAACTAATATTTCTGGTATTTTTGATTCTTCAATATTTTTCTTTATAACTGGATTTGGTTCATCATCAAATGTTGTAATATTTGTTAATAATTCAATTCCCATTTTTAATGCTTTAATTTTGGTTATAATTGTTTTAAGTTCATTTGATGTTTTAACAAATATATCAGTATTTAACTCATCTTCTTCATTTTCTTTGTTATTTTGTTTTGTTTGAATCGAGTGTGTTTCGAGTTGTGTTTTAATTGTTTCATATTGTTCTATAATAGAACAGTCAATAGTTCTCATAATAATTGGTAAAATAATAGGTAACGTTTTATGGATAACAGGATGAATATTATGAAGAATCGTTGCATAACATATCTTCATTGAATCTGGTAATTTAGAATCACATAACTTTGTTAAAATATCATAATATTGAGGAATTTTTTGAGTTAATAACTCTACACAAAGTTGATTATCATCTGTTAAAACAACAAGTAAACGAGAAACATTAATTGGAATAGAATATGGTTCTTCTGTTGGATTAAGTAAATTTATTAAATGGATTAATAAAGGAGATGTTGTTATATTTGCTAAATATTCTGGTGAGTACTCACAAAAATCAATAAGAACATTAATAATGTTTTCTAACAAATGAACATCTTCTTTCATATTCTCTTTAATATCAATCATATGACTCATTTGGTTCATCATTAAAGTTAATAATTTACTTTGTTTTTCTATAGTTTTATTATTATCTTGATACATTGCATGAATAAGGAAATAAAGATCAGCATGAAGGTCTAATTTAATATCATCTTTAAGAAGTAATTTATATATCATTTCCATCAATCCTCGTTTTACTAAAACAACGCTAAGATCATTACTCATTTCCATTGCTAATGTTTTACATGTATTACTTAAATTATAACAAAAGTCTGATCGTTCTTCTTCTTTTGTTGGAACTTTTTGTTCAAATTGTTGTATAAAATTATTAATGATATTCTCTATATTATCTGGTTCGCTTCTCTTCATTAAACACTCAATTAAAATAATTTATTTTCTTCATTTTTCTTTTTGTATTTTTTAGGGTTTTATTAAAAGTTGAAGTTGATAATGAAAATAACATGTTTGAGTTATTACTCACTTTTGATTTCCTTTGCAGTTAATAGTCAATTTAAGGGCTTCTTAATGCTATTAAATTTATTCAAACAAATCTTGAATGAAAAAGAAAAATAAAATAACTACTCAAAGAAGTACAGTGAAAAATTAATTTATGCTTTCATAATAAGAAAATAAAATATTATTTTACTATTTTTTAAACAAAAATGAAACAAAAAGAAAGGAATTTAATAAAGAATTTTGGAAAAGAAAAAAGAAAGAATAAGAACTAAAATTAAAATTATTAAAATGGCTAATATTAACCAACAATTAATTGAAAAACATATTATTATTATTGGTGAGTGTCAATCAAATACATGTCTTTATATAAACAATATAAAATGGGTAATTGATAATGAAATTAATTATGAATTATTACAACGATTAGCATTATCACTTCATTCATTTTCAAAAAGTTTTGTAAAAGAAGGAAATCAACCATCATTTCACAAATTGACATTATCAAAAAGATCTATAATATCAAGAAGAAGTAAAACAATAGAAATATTAGAAGATTTATATTCTGCACAAAATAG
>NW_001854610.1:0-1008 GCF_000209125.1 Entamoeba dispar SAW760
TTATTTTCTGTATTATTTATTCTTATTTTATGTATTTCTTTATTTCTTTTTCTGTATTATTTATCTTTTGTTTGTTGTTGAAATATATAGTATTTGTGTTCATTCTTTTCAATATTTCATTTGAATCTTATCATTTGATTATTGTTATATCTCAATTTTCATTTCTTTATTATTTGATTACTCAATAATTAATATAATGAAGATAATATTCAATTTTACACAGCTTAATGATTTTATAACATCATATTGAATTATCTTCTTTGAATATGTCAATTACATCATTTTATTGAATTGTTTCAATAAACTCAATCATTTCTTTTGTTCTTCTGTTTATTTCTATTATTTGTGTTGTTTATTTAAAAAAGAATTGAATTATAGATTTTCAATGATATATTTAATGTTGATGTAATACATTATCATTGTACTGATAATATCACTATATCATTTATTATTATTTTATTATTTTATTGTGTTTTATATAAAATATCATATTTATCATTTATTATTTCTCTTTCATTCTTCATTTAACTGTTAGTTATCATCATAATAATTTGTGATGATATTATAATGTATATCTTCTATTATTTCAACTTATTTTATCATTTATTCATATTATTTCTTTTGTTTCTTTCAAATTTCTTATTATTTATTCTTTCTGATAAAATTCATATTTGTCATTCTTTTCATATTATTTCTAATTGTTTTGTATGTTGTGGTTATTGTTTATTTCATATTTTGAGAATGATTATTGTTGTGTTCTTTTTTATGATTTATCATGTTCTTATCAACTAAAAAATAAAAAATATCAATAAATTTTAATTTGAATAATGAATTTATCTATCTTTCTCAATTGTAATCTCTTCTTCATTAGTTGTTTTATTTTGTATTGTGATTCTATTTACATTGTATTATATTTGATAAATTAAATATGAAATACACAATGTGATATAATTAATTTGTTTATTTCTTTTTATTCTATTCTATCACATTTACTTGATATTCATCATT
>NW_001854609.1:0-1044 GCF_000209125.1 Entamoeba dispar SAW760
CTAATGAATTGCTACTCAATGATAAATTCTCAACCTTATATTATAAAACTACCTTTTAGAATTACTTCAATGAACAAAATCATCATAATATCAACAATTTGATTATTCACAAAATTAATTTATTAGAAAAGCACACACTCTGTTTTATACTAGGATTAATGTAAAGATAATATGATAGAGAAAATCATCTATTTTTATTAGGACTGATTTATATCTATTTGCCTATTATTCATTTCAATTCAAAAAAAAAGAATGATGACAGAGTGTGTTGGTTTGTGATTCTAACATAATGAAGTTCTATTAATGAAATTAGAAAAAGTAATACTCAAAGTCATTGGTTGTTATTAAAGATTTTAATAAAATCAATCAATGAGAAAATGATTCATAATTAAATATATTTGAGTATAGTGTTTGTTTTAAATAGAAGAAGAAATAACAAAAATAATGTCTAGTTATTGATTAGAAAATTATGAATTCCATAACTAAGTTTTAGATTCTATATACTTCAAGAATATCAACAACTTTCTAATTATTAGAATATTTAAAAAATGAAATACACTATAATATTCTATAATAGTTTGATCGTTTTAAAGAGTGTTTGAAAAGAATTTTACAATAAACAATTTGTTTTCAATTCAATCTCAATTTGTAAGAAAAGAGTATTTATGATTTAATTTAAACGGTTTCAATTTTTATGTTCAAAATGAATAAAATTATTTTGGTTATGAGCGATGTTTTTATTTTCTATTAGAGAAGAGAAGTGTTAGTGTTTTAAAGTAAGATTTTAAAGTATTTCTTAAAAAAATGTACTGAAAATAGATTTTTTTTGTTTTTTGGAAATAAGATTTTAAGTTCAAAGAATATTCAGATCAATAACAATGAGTCAACCATCTATGCCAAATTCGTTACCAAATGGACTTTCTGAAGGTGTTAGAATTGGAAGAAGATCATTTAAAAACCAAAACGTCATTAGTTCTAATACAACTTCACAAACCCCAATGAAACCATCTGGACTTATGCAATCTACAGAAGTTCCCCCATTAA
>NW_001854608.1:0-1327 GCF_000209125.1 Entamoeba dispar SAW760
TTATATTATATTATTCAATATTTCATGAATTTAATATTTATTATGAAATCATTTATTAATTATTTCATTTTATAATGATATATTATTTAAATTATTTTGTTATATCACATTGAATATTTAATATTTAATGATATAATTTAATGATATAATATTAAGATAATAGATATAAATAAAATGATGAATATTGAAACAATCATTTAAAATCAAAAATAAATAATAAGAAATATGAAATATAATATAAAGAATAAAGAATAAAGAAAAGAAAGATAACAAAAGAAATAAATAATAAATATAAATATAAATCAAATGATAATAATAAAAACAAATAATAAATAAATGATAAATAAATAAGAATAATCAAAAATATATTAAATAATAAAAATTAAAATTAAATCAAATCAAAATAATCAAAACAAGAAATGAAAATAAGAATCAAATGAAAATAAATAAAATAGAAAAATAAGAAATAAAGAAATAATAAGAATAAAGAAGAATAATAAGAAAGAAAAGAAATATAAATAATATTAATAATAAATTAAAATAAAATAAGAAATGAAAAATACAATAATAATAATAAATAATAAAAATATGAAAGAATAAAGATAATAATAATATAAAATGATGATATTAAAGAAATTATTAAAATATAAAATAAAGATAAAAGAAAACAATAAAATATAGAATAAATTCATTTTAATATAAATCATTTAAATAATTAAATAATAAAATTATTTTATAATAATGAAATATTTCATAAATATAATAAAAATGAACAAATAAAAGAATAGAGAAAAATAAATAAAAGAATAATAAATAATAAAATAAAATAATCAATATATTAAAAAGAAAAAAAGATAATAAATAATACATATAAATAAAAATCATAAAAATAAAAAAGAATAAAATAAATTATATCAATAAAATAATGATAAATAATTTGCATCAATAAATTAAACGCTTTTTTATTTCATATTTCTAATTTCTATAATAAAAAATGCATCATTTATTTCATCATTATTTTCATCTTTTATTATTTAATTTTGAATTATTCTTTTTTATCTTCTTTCTTTTTATATTCTCAACATTCTACTTTTATTCTTTTCATCTTCTTCTACTTCCTAATTTCACTTTTTTCTTTTATATCATTCTTTTTCATCATTTCTCTTCCTTTTTCTCTTATTTGCTTTTTTTTCTTTGCCTCATATATCAATTTCAACGTCAAATATCTAAATAATAAAATAAAAATATATGAAAATAGAATTGGATTAAATAAAAAGAACATATAATTAAAAGAGATTATAAATATAGTGTGATAAAGATATACAAG
>NW_001854607.1:0-1833 GCF_000209125.1 Entamoeba dispar SAW760
CCATATCGTTCTGTGGATCCTCCAAAAAATAAAGTTTTATCAGAAATGGTGAGGTTGTAGCAGAGATATTAATTCAACAATTTTATTGAAAAAAGGTGCACTTTTTTGATTTTAATAAAAAGTACTAGGTATCCAATATCGTTCTGTGGATCCTCCAAAAAATAAAGTTTTATCAGAAATGGTGAGGTTGTAGCAGAGATATTAATTCAACAAATTTGTTGAAAAAAGGTGCACTTTTTTGATTTTAATAAAAAGTACTAGGTATCCAATATCGTTCTGTGGATCCTCCAAAAAATAAAGTTTTATCAGAAATGGTGAGGTTGTAGCAGAGATATTAATTCAACAATTTTATTGAAAAAAGGTGCACTTTTTATGATTTTAATATAAAGTACTAGGTATCCAATATCGTTCTGTGGATCCTCCAAAAAATAAAGTTTTATCAGAAATGGTGAGGTTGTAGCAGAGATATTAATTCAACAAATTTGTTGAAAAAAGGTGCACTTTTTTGATTTTAATATAAAGTACTAGGTATCCAATATCGTTCTGTGGATCCTCCAAAAAATAAAGTTTTATCAGAAATGGTGAGGTTGTAGCAGAGATATTAATTCAACAATTTTATTGAAAAAAGGTGCACTTTTTTGATTTTAATAAAAAGTACTAGGTATCCAATATCGTTCTGTGGATCCTCCAAAAAATAAAGTTTTATCAGAAATGGTGAGGTTGTAGCAGAGATATTAATTCAACAAATTTGTTGAAAAAAGGTGCACTTTTTATGATTTTAATATAAAGTACTATATATCAATTATCTTCAAAGCACTCTGCAAAAGATAAAAATATAATGTGATCGTCATGTATTTGAGATATTATTTATCTATTTTATCTAAACAAATGAAGAGTAATGTCGTCATTTATAAAAGTACTAGTATATCACATATATGCACTCTACAAAAGATAAAATATATCTGTCGCTTTCTATCTGAGATAATTTTGACATGTTTCTGTCTAAATTAGACGAAAGAAGTTAAATGCGTCTGATTTTAATAAAAAGTACTAGGTATCTAGTAACTTTATATGGAACTCCAAAAAATAAAGTTTTATCAGAAATGGTGAGGTTGTAGATGAGATACAAGTTCAACAATTTTATTGAAAAAAGGTGCACTTTTTTGATTTTAATAAAAAGTACTAGGTATCCAATATCGTTCTGTGGATCCTCCAAAAAATAAAGTTTTATCAGAAATGGTGAGGTTGTAGCAGAGATATTAATTCAACAATTTTATTGAAAAAAGGTGCACTTTTTATGATTTTAATAAAAAGTACTAGGTATCCAATATCGTTCTGTGGATCCTCCAAAAAATAAAGTTTTATCAGAAATGGTGAGGTTGTAGCAGAGATATTAATTCAACAATTTTATTGAAAAAAGGTGCACTTTTTTGATTTTAATAAAAAGTACTAGGTATCCAATATCGTTCTGTGGATCCTCCAAAAAATAAAGTTTTATCAGAAATGGTGAGGTTGTAGCAGAGATATTAATTCAACAAATTTGTTGAAAAAAGGTGCACTTTTTTGATTTTAATAAAAAGTACTAGGTATCCAATATCGTTCTGTGGATCCTCCAAAAAATAAAGTTTTATCAGAAATGGTGAGGTTGTAGCAGAGATATTAATTCAACAATTTTATTGAAAAAAGGTGCACTTTTTATGATTTTAATATAAAGTACTAGGTATCCAATATCGTTCTGTGGATCCTCCAAAAAATAAAGTTTTATCAGAAATGGTGAGGTTGTAGCAGAGATATTAATTCAACAAATTTGTTGAAAAAAGGTGCACTTTTTTG
>NW_001854606.1:0-1000 GCF_000209125.1 Entamoeba dispar SAW760
TTCAGTTTATCATTTTCATAGCCATATCTTTTAATTTTGTTTTTATCATCAAAAATAATTATTAAGTACTTTTTTTTATTCTTTAACTTTTTTACAAACATTTGAAAAACTTTTATTTCGACATCAGATGTGAATACAACATAAATGATTTATATACTCCTTTCTATTATTTTCATTAATAACACACTATTCATAAATCTAAAATAAATAAAATGTTTTTTAAAAATTTCTTTTTATACTCTTTGTTTTTATTAAATAAAATATTAATGATAAATATCTTCCAAAAACTTGCTTAGAACAAATCACCAAATCCTCCAAAATCTTCTTCTTCCTCTTCTTCTTTAGCAGCTGGGGCTTCTTCTTTCTTTTCTTCAGTCTTAGTTTCAGTAGCAACAGCAGTAGCAGCAGCGGCAGTCATGTTGTTGAAGATCTTTTCAGCCAATGGGAATACAACACCACTCTCTTTTGAGAATCCAAGGAGAGCTTGGAATGCATTGAGCATAATGTGTGGGCAGGCTGCTTCGGTTGGGAGATTAGCGGCAAGTGAAATAGCAGTAGCAGCTTGAACACCTTCTTGGAATTTCTTGACAATGTCAGATTCAGTTAAGTCAAGAGCCTTAGCATCATAAACAATACCATTATCATAAACTACATCAATGACAGCTCCATATTTGAATGGATTAATCTTTAATTTTTGAAGAAGAACAGCTTGTGATACTCCAACTTTTTCTCCTTCTTTAATTAAAAGAGTTTCTGAAGTAATTTCAATTTGACCTTTAGTAATCTTTGATGCAATATTCAATGCTTGGACAAAGTTAGTTTGAGTTGGGTCAAGTCCTGTATCACCAGCTGGTACAATAACATCATTTGGTGCAATAACTCCAGCTTTAGCTGGTGATGGTGCTTTAAGTTCAGTAAGTTTAGCCTTTAATTGATAAAGATCACCTTTAGTGAAAATGAATCCAACATTACCTTTAATGTGTGGAAGAAGTTCTTCGAG
>NW_001854605.1:0-2717 GCF_000209125.1 Entamoeba dispar SAW760
AAATAGAATGATTCATTAATATTTATATTAATTAGAAATAATAATAATAATGAATAAAATAAATGAATATATAAAATGAATTAATACAAACAATGAAAATTAATATAAATGAAGAAGAATAGAAAATGATGATAATAACACATTGAATTATATTTAAATATTTCAATAATATTATTCACTCAACAAATAAAAAGAGTTTAAATATAAATCCAATGAATTATATTCTATCAATCAAAAGATAGAAAATTAAGAAATTACAATATAAATTATTATCAAGTAATAATGAATTTATTATTTTTTATTATTTTATTCAATTAATTAAATATATAAATATTGATTATGATTTAATTCTTTCATTTCTACAACTATTTTATTGTTGAATAATGTCAAATTTCACATTTCTAATGATTATATTTAAATGATAAATGTTATTACTTTCAATAAGAAATATGAACAATACATTAATAAATAAATAATAGGAATAAAGATAACATGAAAGAATAGAAAGTAAAAAGAGAAAATGATTTATAGAATGAATAAATAATTAACAAAATAAAAGAGAAATAAAAATAATATAAAAATGAAATAATTACAAATAAATTAAATAAAAAGTGAAGAAAATTAATAAATTTAATGATATTGAAAAAGTATTAAAAATAGAATAAATAATATAGAATAATAGAATAAATAAAATATTTAATAATACAAAACATTAAATATCTATAAAATAATATAATAAATATGAATATATCTATTATAAATAATTTATAACATAAAATCAAATGTAATAATGAGAATAATAAAAATAATGATTAATAATGAAATAAAATAAAATAAAGAAAATAATATAAAATAATGTAATTATAACATTATAACAAATAAATGATAACAATAAAAGAATAATAAATTATAAAAAAAAAAAGAAATATAAGAATAAAGAAATAGTTATTATATACAAAGAAATACAAAGAAATAGAATAAAAATAATAAAATTGAATATTATTTTGATTTCTAATAACAATTCTATTAAAATTGAATTTCATTTATTTTGTTTTCTATTTATTCTATATAAAAATTATTTTATTATTTTCATTTTATGATTTCTTATTTATAATAATTTAATAATATATATTCATTTCTTTTTATTTAATAGTATAAATAATATAATTATTAATTTATTATTTCATGTAATTTCTTTATTTAATTTTAATTGTTAATTTCTTATCTTTTCATCATCATTATTTTTTATTAAATTATATTTTGTTTAATTCATTTTATGAATATAATTCTTTCTATTCATTATTTAAATATTTTATTGTTGATTATTCTTATTTTTATTATTTGATATATTTCTTTAAATTCATTTTTATTATTTCTTTTATCATTTTATAATTCCCTTTCTTTTTTTCTTTATTTCTAATATCTCATCATGTTTTTATTTATATCAATATTTTATATTATTTATAATTTAATTCATCTATTATAATCATTGTTATTTCTTTATTAAATTATTTATTTCTTTTTCTTTATTATCTTTATTTCACTTATTCTTTCAATTTTCTTTTTTATTGATAAATTCTCTTCTTGTTATTTATTATTTATTCTATTTGTTTAATCAATTATTTTATTAATATATCTTTAATATTTATTTATTCTCTTTCTTCTTTAAGTTCTTTTGTAATTATTATTTATATTTTAAATACTTTCTTTTATTATATCTCATTCTTAACTTTTATTTTTATCATTTATACATTATATATATTATTTTCTTGTTATTCTGAATTATGATCCATCATTTAATATATCTTTTTCATATATTTTATATTTTTACATTTAATTTCATTTAAGTTATTATTATAATTAATGTTTTCATAATATAATTTAATAGAAATATTAATTAGTATATCTTGTTTATTTTTTTTTCATGTTATTAATATCATTTTATCATTCATATAATTTATCATTATTCATTTCAATTTAGACATTAATATGTTTATTTTCACATTTTAATCTATTTTATCTCTTCTTCTTTATTTATCATTATTCATTTCTTCTATCATTAATTTATTTCATTTTTCTTTTTTATTGTTTATTATTTAATGTATTTAGTTTATAACATGATAAGATATTATGATTTCTTTAATTTCTTGTATTTTTCTTCTTTCTTCATTATTTCTTCTTTTGATAGATTTCCACTTTATATTTATTTCTCCTTTCTTTCTTGTTCTTTTCATACACTTTTATATCTCATTATTAATTCTTCTATGTGTATTATTCTTTCATTTCTTTAGTTTCATAAATAAAAAGTCTTTTTCTTCATTCCATTTGATTTTCCAATTTTCTTTTCCTATAATATTTTTTATTTTTGTATACTTTGTATTTACAAGATTGTTCTCATAGTATAATGATTAAATATTCTGATTAATTGATAATAAAATAAAATTTAATAAACACAAAATAATAAAGTAAATGAGGTTTGATTTAATTTGATAATTTGTATTGGTTTTATAAAATACCATTCATTAAACAAATTTTTATTTCATATTTTTGTATCATATTTAATGATATAGTGTTTTATAAGTATTAAAGAAAATAAATAAAATGATTAAAAAAGAATAAATAATAATATTCTTTCATTTCAAATAATGAAATTTACTAAAATAATTATTTATATAAGTATGTAATAAGATTTTAATATCAAATATTCAATTTAATTA
>NW_001854604.1:0-1558 GCF_000209125.1 Entamoeba dispar SAW760
TTTTGGTTTATAATTTCGTATACTGATGTATTTATTCGTGAAAGTATTAATTAATTTGAGTACAAACTCATATCATAATAAGAATTGATTAAAAAATCTGAACCCTTAAAGAATAAAATAATTAGAATTAGATAAACCACTTTCATTTTTGGCTTATCTTTGAATTACTTTACTTATTTTATATTGAAAATTGTGGTTATGTTCATTATCTTTCATGGAGTAAATATGACAAACACTTAATTTAGTGTATTATAAATAGTATTTTGTCGTTATTAATAACAATTTAATACTTCAATTTATTCAGACCAAAACAACCAACCCCAACAAAAAATCTCATTATTTTTAAATGAATTTTTGTTTTATATTACAAAAAAATTATATTTTATTCAAAATACTGGCATTATTTTAATAACTAATATTTATTTTAAAGGTCATTCACCTTCTTCAACAATAATTATTATTCTTGAGAGGTTCATTTTTTTATGAAAAAATTTGAGTATTAAAAATGAATATAGTTATTTATTAGTCTGTGACAACTTATAGATTTTTATTATTATGTTATTTTATTTAGATTATTTCTTATTCTTTTATTTGTTATTTTTATTTTGAATAATTTGAAATACTTCATTTAATTTTATCATTATTTAATTGTATTCATTCCTTTTTCATATTTCATTTATTAAATTAATATTGTATTTATATTTCAATTAAATAATAATTATAATTTTTATTCTTTTTTATTCAATCATGAATTATTAATTTATTTAATTACTGCAATGAAGAATCAAAGAATATGTTCATTTAAAATGAAAAATGATCAAATATACCTAGTGAATAATTAAATATTGAATCAAATGTTATTATCATAAATAATTATATAGCACATTGAATATATTGAATATTGTTAAAAGACAAAAAAAATAAATAAAGTAATTTAAATAAAAAATAAAGAAATGAATGAAATGTTAATTATAATTTATCAATTACTAAATTATACAATTCTAATCTCCAACAAGAATAACTAATGAAAATAAATGAAATAATAAAAAATATAAGTTTAACAATTAAAAGGAACAGAACAAGAAAATGAAATACTTTATAATCATGAAATATCAAATGAAAATCTATTTGATTAAAAAAAAGATTTATAATACTTAACATCAAATTAATATATAAAATATATATAAAAATTAACAAATAATAAGAAAAAGAATAAAAATTATAATTATCTCATTTACTAAAAATAAATCATTATCATTATAATATCTTCATATTATTATATAAACATTAACCACTTTCTCTTTCAACCAATCTATTCATTCTCAAACATTCATTAATTTAAAATAGTTCTTATTTCATATTACTATATTCTTGATGATCAAAGAAACCAAATCTACTTAACTAATTTTTAATACAATTTAAATAAAAAGTAGTTAATTAAGTATTAATAGAAATATCTTCTATTGTTCCTTGCTCAGGGAGACTACTAATCCCGTCCCTTCGCTTAAATGTATTTGTTCTTCACTATTAGCTTATTCTTTGCTCTAGTTGTTGACGG
>NW_001854604.1:1658-25093 GCF_000209125.1 Entamoeba dispar SAW760
TTTAAATATTCATTATTTATTTCTTTTTATTTTGATGGGTTTAAATTTCTTCTTCTTTGGGTTTAGATTTCTTCTTTTTTATTTTCTTATTTTAAGGAGAGTATATAATTACCATTGTATTGCTTTGGGCTAATATTCTTTTAGCCTCATCCACTTGACCCTTTTCTTTTGATAATCTTTCTTATATTATCAAATATACTTGTATTCTAACAAGTAATAATAACATCTCTATAAATACCCATTCGTTTATTGTCAATGATATTCTGTCATTGTACATAATAAACACTGCTACTCTTGCAGTACCGGGTAAGATGTTTTTCTAACCAAACGCAACGTCATAACCAGTCCATAACTGGGGGAATCGAAGGATGGAAATATTTTAGGGTTCTGTGTGGTGTCTCTGACGTGCTACCTTCGAATCTATTTTTAATACAATTTATAAATAAAAAAAAATAAAATTCAGTATAACTTTAATCTAATATAAACAATGATAAAGACATTTTTAAAACTACATAATTTTATGATTGAATAAAAACTGAAATAATTTATTTCATTCTTCATAGGTCGTTGTTAATTTTTTTATGACAAACATCATTCTCTTTTTATATTTTTGTTATGCTAAAGATAAGTTATCAAATCCATTATTTAAGAAATTTAAATAAAACTTAAAAATATAGAAATGTCAATTGAAGAGTGTCAGCACCTTCCAAAACAAATTGATGCATTTAAAATGAAAAATTTTTCATTTAAGTGTGGGTGTGGCCAATTGACAGAGTGTGTTTGTGTAACATGTAGAAAACATATGTGTGAAGAATGTAGAGATAAACATGAACATCCAGTAAGTTGTGGAACAAAAGGGGGATATTGTAAAGAATGTAAGAAAGAAATTTCAAAAGAAAAACTTCAAAAATTGTATGATACTCTACCATTGATTTTACCAAAAAATGCAAAAGGATTAGGATTATTTATGAAATACAGAAAACCATCAAATGTTGTAATTATGGCAGGTGCAGGAATTTCTACAAGTGCAGGAATTCCTGACTTTAGAACTCCAGGAACAGGACTATATGATAATTTAGAAAAATATAATTTACCATTTCCACAAGCTGTTTTTGACATTGATTATTTTAAGTCAAATCCAAACCCATTTTATACACTTGCATCTGAATTAATGCCAGGTCTTGGAAAATATTTTCCAACACCAACTCATTATTTTTTAAATTATTTAAATAAATTAGGATATATTTCAATGCTTTTTACTCAAAACATTGATGGACTTGAAATTCAATCAGGTTTTCCTAAAGAAAAATTAGTTATGGCACATGGTAATTATTATTCTGCTCATTGTTTAAATTGTAAAAAATCATTTGAACAAAATTATTTTATTGACAATGTACGAGATGGAAAAGTATGTTATTGTGACTCTTGTAAAGGAGTAGTAAAACCAGATATAGTTTTCTTTGGAGAAGGATTACCTCAAGAATTCTTTAATAATTTTGAAAAAGTAGAAAATTGTGATTTATTAATTGTTTTGGGAACTTCATTACTTGTTCAACCATTTGCTTCTTTAATTGATCTACCAAAAAAGAATACACCAAGAGTATATATTAATATGAAAAAATTTAACTCATTTAATAAAATTAATGATCTTCAAATTATTGGAAAATGTGATGAATCAATATTAGAAATTGCTGAATATATGGGAATAGGTGATGATTTTAAGAAATATCTTGAAGAACAACAATAAAAATTAATTTAGTTCAATAAACGGTTTTGACTAATTGATTATTTTGATAATAATGAATTTTAAATAAAATCTTTTCTTGTTGTAATAAAGGAATAAGAACTTCAATAATTCCCTTTCCTCCTTTTGAAAATAAAGGAAGAACTACTCTACGTAATTCACCATTATTACCTAAACAATATCGTTTATGAATTTTTATAATTGATTTACAAATATCTGTATATGAATTACCAAAAACTCCTCCTCCTAATAATGTTAATACAATTGTTGTTCTATGATTCTTAATTGCAACTAAGTAACATGTTTCATATCCACAATCAAGAGCATATGATAATACTTTGGGTTTTCCATTAACTAATTTATGATTATTACATCCACTATATCCTTGCCCAATATTAACTGCAGCAGCAAATACTTGATCAATTCTATTTCTCATTTGTTTTGGAATAAGTATAAATTCATTCCTTCCATAAATATATGAAATTTCTACATTTGAATGAAAGACTGAAAGGTATTTTTCTTCATCTTTTTCACTTGGTTCTTTTACATCATTTTCAAGAATTGGATATCCATTAATAACATGAAAAATTGAATTTAATTCTCCTAATATTTCTATTTGTTTTTTTTGGTTTTGTTCCCATTCTTTTGGTTTTGTAGTTTTATTATAAAATGGAAAAATAGTTCTTTGTAATGCAGCTGCAGGTGCCCCAAGAGATGCTATTGGTCCTTGAGTTCCATCATAAATATAATTCGTAGTAAAATTAGGGTCATTAGGTGCTATTGTTTCACTTACACTTTCTACTGCATTAAAATTTGAAGCAACAAGAAATACAGAATTATTGTATTCTTTCATTGCTTGCATTGTTGCAACATTTACTTGATCAATTGACTCATCATCTTCTCTCAATATAATTTCAAAGGTGATACCTTGAGTAGATTGGTGTTGGTACTTTCTCAAATCTTTGAGTGGAACCATTTCAAGACAACCACATGAAAATTCTTCTTTGGTTATTTTATTCACAATAACCATTTCAGGAGAGCTATAAAGTGATGGTTTTTGGTATATCCAATTTTCTTTATTAATTCGAAACTCTGCCTCAGTTTCTCCTGTAATTCGTTTTACCCACTCTTTTCTTCCAACTTCTTCACTCCTTATACTCATTCTTGACTTATTTATTTTAAACTAGAAAATCTTTTATGGATTTGAAATTTATTTTGTAAGAAACAAAATGAGATAGTAAATTATTATTAATACTTAATTAACTACTTTTTAATTATTTTTATTTTTTTTATAAAAATAAATCTTTTATTAAATTTTAATTAAAAGATGACTTCTACTCCAATAAAATAGAAAAAAAATACTAATAAAAATAGTATAATAAATTTATACTTTTATTTTTATGTTATTCTTTTCAAAATATCAACGTAAATAAAACTATGATTGTAACATATCTTTATTTTTATTCTTTTGTTTTAGAATAACACTACTAATTGTTTTATCAACAAATTATTTTATGGTTTTATTTTAACTGATCTTTTTTTCTTGTGTTAATTTAGTTTATTCTTTTATAGAGTGAATAATAGGTTTTACGATTGTATTAAACTTTGGTTATTTTATCATAACGCTCCAAATTCTTTATATCTCCATTTCTTATATAAATTAGTGATTTGAAAATAAACGAAACACTTATTTACTATCTTTGTTTATTAGATATGTAGACAACAGTTAAATATACATATTACACTATTTCTATGTTTAATTTTAAATACATTCATCCTATTAATTAGTTTTTGTATACCATTGCCAATATCATTTATTTCATTCTTGAATGATAATAACTTCTTATAGCTATTATCAAAGATAATTCTTCCATGAAAATGAATTATTTTAGATAAACCTTTGAATTCCTATAAATTTTATCATTTATTTTTTTAAGACAAATTTAAGAAATAGTTTTCTTGAATACATATTAACTTCATAGTATAAATGTTCAAAATGGACCATCAGGAAAATATTTATTGGAAGAAAATATATTAAATATTCACAAAAATATTTGCAATGTCAAAATGTAATGATAATTATATTTGAAGTAAAGGAGGGTGTTACCAACCATACAAAATTTTAATAAATGAACGATAAACAACCTGTGTCAGTGTTCTATGTAAAATGTATGAATTGAATAAATGGTGTTGTATGTATTAAAAGAATAATTTATAAAATAGAGAATTGGTTATGATAAAGTTTAAATTAATGCTTATAGTCGGTTAGGCATTTTATTACTAAGAGAAACATTTACAAAACATTTAACAGATACTATATTATTGTGTCTTATCATCACTATTTGTCGGAATTCAATCTCCGCAAAAAGACAGTCAAATTCAAAACTTATCAATAATAACTCATGTAACTAATGAAGACTAATGATAAAGTTAATTTAAAAGATATAATGCTATTGAAATGTTAGTATTGTTGGATGGTTGAGTTAAAAAGAATAATAAAACAAACAAACATGAAATAAAAAGAAAAATATTTCATGGAATTAAAACAAATCCAAAAACAAGTTCACAAAACGAAAGGATAAAGAAAATAGTTAAATAAATGATATTTTATAATATCAAAGAAAAAAACTGGTTAATTTCATAAATGACACAAAAGAAGATATTACCTCACTACCCCTATTTTTGTTTTCGTTTGCTTTTGTAGACTTTTCAATTGGATCAAAAAAAAGAATTTAAAGTAATGAACTAAAGGAAAATGAAAAGAACAAATGATAAAAATAACTTCAGGGAAAGTTCATATTTTTTTACAAAAAAAATCAAACCTATAAATACCGTGAGAAAAAGAAAAATAACGGAGATTTCCAAAAGAGATTAAGAAAAAAAAAGGGAGAAAAATAATATAAAACAAGAGGAAAAGATGTTGATGTCAACTTCTAAAAGAAAAAATTTTTAAATTTCCTAAAAATAGATAAAAGAAAAAGTATTTGGAAATTCTTTCTTTTTTGAAAACAAAAAAGAGTTAGAAGAACCCTATTTAAATCTCATCTTAAAGAAATAGTAATCAAAATGAATACAATTGAACATTGTACTACTCCTATTTTTAATGAATATGACTCTACACCTATTCCATTGGAAATACCAGAAAATGAAGAGTATCATTTAAAATTATGTCTTTGTCCATTATGTAAACATGGAATTGAAGTATTTGGAAGTAAACGACCTGTTTCATGGATATTAATTTGTAGAATTATTATTTATTCATTAATGGAAATTCATAAAGGAGTTTTATATTTTTCATTAAAAGATGATATTCATGGATTTGTTGCAACACATTGGCATATATTTGGACAATTAGACCAATTTAAAACAAGTCCAAATAGATGGAAAAAAGCATTTCTTGATGGACTTAGTCATTCACCATATTTTCAGAGTGGAACATTAACATTAAAAAAACCAAATTTTTGGAAATTAAGAAGAAGAGATTGTCCATGGATAAAACAAAAACGATGTAATATTATTGAAGATGAAGATGATCAAGAAATTAATCAATCTCTATTTTTACCTCAAACAACAGAAAGTTCTCCAATCCCTGATTTAAATGGAATCCCTACTTTTGATAATGCAAAAGAATATTTAAAAATGTCTTTTGAATATGCTAAAGCTCAACTTAATAAATGTCAGTTAGTTTGTCAAAATTTAGAAAAAGATTCACAGATTACACAAAACATGAAAATGATTACAGAACAATTGAATTATATTCATATGTCATTAAACGTGATTGTTACAAATATCGAAAATTCTCTTCCTTAAACAAAATGAATATCATATTTAAATAGTTTATTTATTCTTCTTTTCTTTCTTATATCTTCGGTTTTTTTTTTTCATTTTGTCTCGTTCATGTGATGACGAAATGGTATTGAAAAAAGAACAAAAATCATTTTTGTATTAACTACTTTTTTGTCAATTGGTTACTTCTGAAATCTGTCATCTATTTTTTACGCTGAGTTTCAATTTCAAATATTAACTGGTCTCTTCTCTTAAGAAATAAACAAACCTCTCATCAAAACGATCTTTTTTCTTTTCTTAAAGAATGTTGGACTAATCATATTTAATACCTCACTATCTTACATAAAAACATATGTTGTTAAACTTAAAAATAAAAATTTATTTGTATCAAACGTATTGTTTTAAAACAATTCTTTGTTGAGTTTCTTTTCTTATTTTATTCCATAAAAATTTATAAAAAACTGAAGTTGAACATATATTCAAAGGCTATTAAATTCAATGAAAAATTTTGTTACGTCCTAAAAGCTAATTGAAAAGGGACCCTGTTGTGTTCTTTCATAAAAAGACAGATTTAAAGACAATAAAAAGAAGAGTACTTAAGAGATTTAGATTTTTTTTAGTAATTAATTCTGATGGAAAATTATTTAAAACAAAAAATAAGATAGAAAGAACACAAAATAAATCATCAAAATAAATTGTTTTTTTATCAACACCAATATATTATTTGATTAAAACTTATTCATTTTACAATGACCTGTACGGAATAAAATACAATTTCAGATAAAATGATTATTTTCTTATAAAAATAAAAAAAAAATCAATAAACAAATGAATAATAATGAGGAGGAAGAACTGGAGCAAAAGTAAGATTATAATAAGGGTTTGTAACTAAGCCAATGTCCAATGAGTTTTGATTTTGAGATAGAGAGAAGAGTTCACTAGTAGATTGATTAAAATTTTTATTAAAAAGATTAGAATTGAAAGATAATTGATGAGGAGGATTTATAAAAGGGACTAATTTATTTTTTTGATTTATTTGTAATAAGCTAATACTAAAAGGATGAAAAGCAGGTAGTGTAGAACTTTTTTCTTCTTTTACAAATTGGGAGACAACATATTGGTTCATTTGTTTTCCAATATGATTCATTTGAGTTTGAGTTATAATAGTTTGACCATTTAATGAAATTTCATTAATTTTTTCCATTTGTAAAGTTTTTTTAGATGATTTTGTAGAGCGTTTATGAATAGTATATCCATTTTGTTCTGCATATTCAACAAGCCAATTAAATGTTAAAGCCGCTCTATTTAAATCTCTTCTTCTTTTAATTGTTTTAATTTGATTTGATGACATATCTTTTTTTATTTCAGATGCATATTGTTTATCACAATATTCATCAATAACACTTCCAAATTCTAACTTTTTTTCATTGAAATAGACATCATTAATAACTAAGTATTGAATCGTCTTGATAGCAAACCGTTCTGGTCTTCTAAACTCAAATGAAAATCCAATTGAATTTAATAATGCAAGTAAAACCCCTTGTTGTACTCCTTCAAAACTCTTAGACTCTCTCTTGACTTCATTCATTTCATCTTTATTGTAAGTTTTAGTCATAACAAATGTATTGTTCTCAAGAGTTTTTGTTCTGTAAGAGTGCTATTGATGGTAGGACTTTCTTTTTTTAGATTTGTGAATAATTCACTGTTTTATTTAATAAAATCTTCTTCTTTTATATTATTTATATTTGTTTCTTTTTTTTTCCTCAAAGTTTTATTATCCTAAATTCAGCTTCATGTTTTTTTTATAACTTGTTATTAATTATTCATAAATTGAATTATTTTTCTATATTATCTCTTTTTCACTGCTTGTTTCTCACATGCAGATTTTTTCATTTTTTATTATTTCTAATGAATTTTTATAAAAATTTAATTCATTAAAAATTATTAAGTCAATTATTTCTGACTTATTTGATCATATGTTTTTCATTAATTATTGATTTTAATGAAATAGAAAGTCTATGTTATTTAATTAACTTTTATTTATCCAAAAATACTCCATTTGAAATTGTATTATAAGTTTTTTATATTTTTTTTTGGGATGATTTAATTTAATCATCTAAATTTTTATTGTTTTAATACTACTTAATATGATTTCTCATTGTTAAAATATCTACTAACAAAGGGAATGTTATAGTTGAAGAGTTATTATAATCATTCACTGTTTTTAAGCCCATTTCTCATTATATAAAATTTAATAAGAAAGTTAAATGAAAATGGTATTATAAAGGATATTTCAGTATTTTATTGATTGATTAAAACACAGTCGAAATAATAAAATAATAAAATATTCAAAGTTCTTAAATCACTCAAGATTTTAGAGGTTCTTATTATATTTTAGACAATTAATTCAATTAATTTTTGTTTTTTTAACTCTGTTTATTATTCTATCAATTTTTCCATTCTTATTATTCACTTCTCTTGACTATTCTTTACTTTACTCAATAACTGATTTCTGTAACCAGGCGTAATAACAAAGATAACAAAATGAAATATATATTAATTTTGCATAGAACAAATTATTATCATATTTTTAAATTATTGTAATCGTGTTTCATCAACACTCAAGCAAGAATAATTATCATTGTCACTAACTTTATTTTCTTTTGTAGTTTTGATATTTCACTAATTTAGTTGAACCATTTCATGTTTATTCATTTTTATTTTTATTTATTGATTATTGTTTTAATTTATTGTTTTAGTTGTTTATTATTTATTAATTGATTGGTATAATTTGATATGTTTGTTTAATTTCTATTTGATATTTTATCAATTTCAATTCTAATTATTATTTCTAATATTCTTATTCTTCTATTTCAATTCTATGTAATTACATTTTGTAAAAATAAAATATATTTTATATTCATTTTATCATTTTATTTCAATTTATCTACTTATATTATTTATTATTTATTCTATTCATTTATTAAATTATTATGTTTATTCTTTATTTTATATGTTTATTATCATTTTCTTCTTAATAATAAAATTTATTAAAATATCTTGTTTATTTTAATGTGTTGTTAAATATTTCTTGATTCCTTCTGGTGTTGGTTCAATTGTGTCTTTCCCTGCTTTCCAATTGATTGGACAAACTGCTCCATGTTCTTCACTAAATTGAATTGCTTTAACTATTCTAATAGTTTCTTCTGTTGATCTTCCAATTCCATCATCATTCATTTGAATGTATCTTACTTTTCCTTTATCATCAATAATGACATATCCTCTTCTTGAAACTCCTGTTTCTACATTTAACATTCCATATTTAATTGAAATACATCTTTTAATATCTGATACTAATGGGAATCCTAATTTTCCTACTCCTCCTTTACTTTTATCTGCTTCACACCATGCTTGATGACAATAAACTGAATCAACACTCACCCCAATAACTTCACAATTGATTTCTTTCAATTGTCCTGCAACTTCACTATATCCAATCATTTCTGTTGGACAAACAAATGTCCAATCCAATGGATAAAATAATAACACAACATATTTCCCTTTATATTCATTAATATCAATTTCTTTGATTGAACCACATGGACAATATGCTGGTGCTTTAAATTCTGGTGCTTCTTTTCCAATTTGTGCTTTTTCAAATGTGTTCATAAATTTCTTAAATGCTTTAATTCTTGGACAACAACATTCTTTCTTACAATACTCTTTACAACAATACTCTTTACAACAATACTCTTTACAACATTCTTTCTCTTGACATTCTTTCTTACAACATTCTTTTTGTTGATTACAGGACATTTAACTGTTTGAAATGATGAGATTGTGATGATGAGATGTTTAAATAACAAATGAACTACCAAAACCATCTTTACATAATTAAAATAAGAATGTCATCATCATCACTTGTGCATTCTTATCATTCTGGGATTTATTCATCTTTCTTTCATCTTATAATGAATGAACTGGTAAATAGAAAACAAAAATGACAAGATAAAAAAGAAATCGGAGATACACAAAATCACTCATTCGAAATGGTTCTATTGAAGAATATGATGAAGAGAAAGATGAGTGTAGTGGTACAAAACATCAATAAGAAACAAAGAAACAGAGATAAAAGAGAAAACAAAATAAGAAGAGAAGTGAATATTAGAATAAGAGATAAAAGATAAATAGAAAAAGAATAAATAAGAAGAAAGATAAAAGAGAACATATAAAACATAAAGAAATAAAAAAATAGATAATTAAATGTTATTGAATTTAATTTATATTAATTTTTGTTAATATTTGGATAATTATTTTGTGTTTTAAGATTGTAAATTTTTATTTTTTTAAATTTTTATTTTTTTGAAAAGTGTTTCTTCTTTATTTTATTTTAATTTATTGTGTTTAACTCTTTGTATTTATTGTATTGTTATTTATATTGTAATTTGTTGTTCTTCTTGTTTTCTTATTTTGTTGATTTTATCATTATTATTTTTATTATGACTATTTTCATTTATCACCACCAACCACTTTTCATTGTTCATCACCAATTGTTCTTTCCATTAACAAATACACATACACCATAACAACTAATTAATCCTATCATCTTTATAAACTCACTCTCTTTCATTACAACAAATGACATTCCATCAACACAAACAAATCAGTTCTACTCTTTCAAATTTGTATTCTTTCATAATGAATAAAGTGTTCTCTAACCAATTACCATCATATCTGACTGTAACTGATACCTCAATGCTTGGAGTTATTTTAAGATTTTGTGATGTGTTTCTGACGTGCAACCTTCAAAACATAAAAATATTTGAAAGAAAATAAAAAAATACAAAAAACAATGATGTTTATTCAATAAGATAGAAATAGGAACTATATTTAAAAGTTAAAATAAACTTGTTATATTCATTTAATGGCTGTAGAAGAAGATCCACTGTCAATTGGAATTGATTTAGGAACTACATACGCTTCTGTTGGTTATTATGACATTGCTAGAAAAGGACCTGTCTTAATTCAAGATGAACGAGATAAAGAACAGGTAGCGTCATGGATTAGTCTTTCACAATTAGGTGATAATGGTAATATGATTATAGGAAATAGTGCTAAGGATGATATTCACAATGAATGTATTATTTATGATAGTAAGAGAATTATAGGAAGAGGGCTAGGTGATATAAATGATAAGGACCTTGCAAATTGGCCATTTAAAGTAAAGGATAGAGAAAATGGAAGTGTTTATATTGAATCTTACAATCCATTAACTCAAGACAACGAAGAATTTGAACCCGAAGAAATTAGTGGAATGATACTAAAGTATTTATATGAAATTGCACAAAAAAAACTTGGTAATCGTCCAATATCAAATGTTGTTGTTACTGTTCCAGTTGATTTTAATGATAAACAAAGAGATGCAACATTAACAGCATGTGAATTGGCAGGAATTAAGAATGTTTCAATTGAAAATGAACCAACAGCGGCTATTACTGAATACAAAAGAGAATATTCAAATTCGTTAAAAAATGGAAATAAAGTTGTAGTAATTGATTTTGGAGGAGGAACATTAGATGTGTGTTGTTGTAAAATATCAAATGATAGTGTTATTGTAGAATCAAGTGGAGGTGATCCAAATTTAGGAGGAAATGATTTTGATAATGTGATGATTGATATTATTAAAGAAAGAGTAGAAGAATGGATTCCAGGATATTATAGAAATAAACGAGGAATGACTCAAAAAGAAAAGACAGTATTCAGAAAGAAATTAATAAAATTAAAAAAAGAAGCAGAAAGAATTAAAATTGGATTAAGTGATAAAGCCAATAAATTAGCTCAGCAAAATAATGGAACTTCCAAACCAGTAAATGTAGATATGGATTTAGAATTAGAGAATTTATTAGACATGGATGAAGAAGACGACTTTAGTTGTGCTCCTATTTCAAGTAGTGAGTTTGATAAAAGATGTGAAAATAGTGGAATATATAAACGGTTTGTTAATAAAATAACAGAAGTTACTCAAAGAAAAGGATACAAATCTGGAGGTGTTCAGTTAGTATTGTTAATCGGTGGAACAAGTAAGATCCCAAAAATTAGAGAAAAAGTTAGTGAGGTAATTGGTGGAGCGGTATTTGCTAATAATAACTTTAATCCACTTACTGCTGTTGTAAAAGGAGCTACATATTCGGCATATAAAAAAGGGGAAAATGCTATTGGTAAAGAAGTTATATATGATATTGTTCCAACACCAATTGGGATAGAGGTAGAAGGTGGAAAATTTGATATGCTTATTGAAGATGGAAAAACACTTCCTACATTGGGAACAACTAGACGATATTGTACAACTCGAGATAATCAAACTAGTGCGGATTTTATAATTTATCGAGGATTTGGTAGATATGTTACTTCAATTGGAATGGAAACTATTACAAAACTTAGCATTAATGGAATCCCAACTGCAAAACGTGGAGAACAAAAATTTGAATTTACAATTCAAATTAATCAAAATGGAATGATGGAAATCAGTGCCTCTCTTATTGGAGGTGATATTAAAAAAGATTTAAGTGTTACTCTTGATTTATCTAAAAAAAGAGAAGAAATTGAAAAACTAAAAGAACATTTTTCCAAATTCTATTAAATGAATTTGATCATCCGTTATGGTTTATTTATTTTTGATAATCATGAATTAAAACAAATAAAGAAAAACTATGAAACTTAATATTAATTTAAAGAAAAAAATAAATTAATTTTCTTTAATAGAGTCCATTATTTTTATTGTTAAATAATTGTAATTACAGATGTTTCTTGATGATAAAATAAATTTCTTTCGTTTCTTATTACCAATCACTTTGTAGAGGTTACTAAGAATTGTACACAGATTTGTATATTTTTTTTCTTCTTAATTCAAATCATAGAGGTCATATTGAAATGTTAATTTTTTACTTAAACCATCAATACAATGGTAAGGTATAAACTAGTATCTCTTATTTAATACTGGTTAGACAAAACATTAAATAAAAAGTAGTTTTATCAACCTTCTTAAAAAAACATTAGAATGTTTTAAAAATAGTTTTTATAAAACTTTAGTATATTTTTATAACTTGTTTATGTCCGTTTTCTGAAAAATGAAACAAAAACAGATGACAAGTAAATACAATGGAAATCGGTGGAAACGAAAGAAATTTGAATTCATTAATTCAATAAGGAAAATCCTATTGGTTAAAACTTTATACAATTATTCTTATAGATATAGAGCCATAAACTACAAAAGATTTAAATGTCTGAAACGAAAAAATTATATTCTATCTGACTAATAATCAGAAATAATTATAGATAAAATATTTATGGAATTTGTTATTTGTTAATAAATAAAATTATAAAAGGGGGTTAGGAAAGAGTAAATAAAAAGAAAAAATTGAAGATGTAATAGTATTTATCCAATAGTTAGCATAAAGTTTTTTTTCTGAGTTACCTGAGAAATCAAAGAAAAAAAGGGTGTTAATAAATCTATTTATAATACTTAAAAGACAAACAAAACTTTAACTACTCCAAATAATAAATAAGTTGAGAGACAAGTAAAGTAAATAATATTCCACATTGATTCTAAAAAAAGAAGTTTTAAAAAGATGTAAAAAAAAGAAATAATTATACATTCAAATTTTGAATAAATTATCCTAAAATTAAAATTATAATTCATTGAGATTGTTTTTAATAATTTTTTAAATAATCTTTTTATGTAATGTAAAATTGTGTCAGTGCAATTAAATAGAGAATCAATTTGGCATAATTTAGAAAAAAGTAATCTATACTCCCCCCAATTGGAATATTCTTTATATTAAATCCAATACAATTAAAACTTTGTTCTTTCTTTGTATTGATTAAAAAACATAAAGAGGGATTATATCTATGAAATCATTCTGTGATGCTTTTTATTATTATACTAATTCTTATTATTGTTAATGCACAACAAGTTAGTGAAGCAGAATTTAATGAAGAACCTATTTGTGGAGATGGAATTTGGGATTCTTTTACTGAACAATGTGATGGAAGTGAAGGATGTGGAAAAGATTGTATTTGTCAAAAAGGATATACACCAGATAAGAAAGGAAATTGTATTATGTCATGTATGTATGGTAAAAATTGTATTAATGGATGTATTAAACCTGATGTTTGTATGTTATGTGATGAGAAAAATGGGTACACAAAAGATTGTACAGGATGTCAACCAGGATATATGTGGTTTGGAGAAGGAAATTGTTCAGTTTATGATGTTTCAAATATTCAAGGATGTAGAAAATTTATTGATGAATCAACTAATTTAACAACTGAACTTGGACTTTCTGAAAATCCATTTATTATTAATTTAGATCAAAAAAAAGTAGATAATAAACCACTTTCTTATAAAGTAATTATTCCTGAATTACCTGTTGAAAGAAGAAAACTTCAATTAACTCTTTGTTCAAGATTTGTTGATCCAGCACGTCCATATACATATGGGGTATGGATTCAATTAAATAGTGATAAAGGAGGAAAAGTTAATGTTGAAATTGAAAAAAGATATACTGTAGATGATATAAATCTTGCAGAATCTGAACAAACAAAAATTGGAACTGAACTTGTTCTTGCAACAACTGAGAAATGTCTTTCATCTTTCTCAGAAAAAGAAAGTAGGGAATGTCTTTATAGAAATGGAGGAATTTCAGAATATATTCGTAATCCTCGGTTAACAGCTATTATTAATCCAAAAATACCATATTATATTTTTGTTCATTCTAGATATGCGTCAATGACTATTCCTTCTTTTACTCTCTATCTTTCTGATACTCATCATAGTTGTTCAAGTAGTTCTTTTACAATTTCTTGGAATTCTATAATTAGTCCAAATGGTTTTAAAGGTTCTTATAAATTAGAAAATGCTGTTATTTCAAGAAATATTTGTAATCCTTCTACAAATAAAGGATTTTGGTTTATGATTGAAGGAAGTGATCAAACAATAGATATTTCTACTTGTGATTCTGGTGAATTTGATGTTACACTTGATCTGATTGAAGCAAAATTAAGTGATTATGGATTAGTTGAAGGATCACTTGATAATATTTCTGTTGACTGTAACTCTGCACCAACAAAATGTCTTTCAACAAAGACATATGGTTGTGGTGAAAATTCTCGTCTTGCACGAATGATTCAAAAACTTGATCATGAACATCTTTATTTCTTATATCTTGAAATAAATGAAGAATATGCTGCTACAATTAATCTAACAATTAAAACAACTTGTCCACATGATTGTGGTGAACATGGTATTTGTTCTATTAGTTCTGGACAATGTGAATGTATTGATGGATATATTTTAAATGATAGAGTATGTACATTATGTGGAAATGGTAAATTGGATGAAGATGAAGAATGTGATCCATCAATTGAAGGATATATTGATAGTCTATGTACTGATGAATGTACATGTACATATGGAACACAACCAATGGAAATTGATGGTATAGTAAAATGTGCAGTTTCTACATGTGGAAATGGAAATGTTGATGAATATGAAGAATGTGATGGAGGATATGGATGTGATCATTGTGTTTGTGTAAATGGAACAAAAAAATATGCAAAAGCTAGAGCCGGTTGTATTCTTGCTACATGTGGAAATAAAAAATGGGATGAAGGAGAAGAATGTGATGGAGGAGAAGGATGTATTGAATGTGAATGTCAACCTGAATGGTATTCACAAGATAAAGCATATTGTAAGAACAAATCAAAAGCACTTACTAATTTCCTCTTTTGGGGAATTGGAAGTATTGTCTATGTTCTTTATTATATCTTTGCTTTAACACTCTTCTTATTATTATATATTAGATTAACTAAAAAAATCAAACAAGAAATTGATGATGAAAAACTCATCATCTTCGAGAATACAATTATTCCATTTGATAAAACAAATTCTCAATATATTGATTTAAAACAAGAAAATCCTTATTTCTCTTTCTCATCAAATACAATTGACTTTGGTGATATAAGACCTGAAATTGATGAGCCAATAGATTGTGCTCTCACTTTAACAAACCATTGGAAATATCCAATGCATTTTACATTCCATTCTGGTGATTACACAAAATATGAAATTATGTGTAAACCATTCACTGGGACAATTAGACCAAAAGAGAGTATTGATCTTATAATTTCATTCATGGCAAAATGTACTACATTATTAAATGAGAAAGTTCCTATTACAATACGTTATGGTCAACTTCAAAATGTATTAAAAGATATTAAAAAAGATAATCCAGACTTAATTGCACATTGTTCACAATCAAGTCAAAATAGTGAAGGTGAAGGAAACTCTCAATCTTCTGGAACAAATGGATCAAATTCAATCAAAAAATCTCATGTCTCAAAATCAACACCATCAGGAAGTGGTAAATCAGGATCTTCTCATGACTCTGATTCAAAAAAGAAAAAAGGAAAATCTAAAGTATCTAAATTCCATGTTTATTTAAGTCTTCAAGTTGAATCTGCTCTTTCTACTAAATTAGATTATGAAGAAATTCATTTACAACATCCACCTATTGGTGGTGGTACATTTGGTATTGTTTATCGTGCTGAATGGAGAGGAGTTGATGTTGCAGTTAAAGTAATGAAAACTGATTTAGTCGGTCTTGGAGAACTTTTACCTAATTTCATGCAAGAAGCAGAAATGATGGAACGTATTCGTTGTCCATATATTGTAAATTTCATTGGAAGTGTAGCAACTGCTGATACATTATGTCTTGTAACAGAATTTTGTCCATTAGGTTCATTAAGAAAATTCATGAAAACAAATCCAATGAGTGATTTATTAAAAGTTAGATTCTGTCAAGATATAGCACGTGGTATGGAATATTTACATCAAAATGATATTCTTCATCGTGATTTAAAAACTGATAATGTTTTAGTTTATTCTAAAAATCCACATGATCCTATTACTGCTAAAGTTACTGATTTTGGTACTTCTCGTTCATTTATTGAATCATCAAATTCTATTGCTTTACAAAATATTGGTACACCTGTATATATGGCACCAGAAATTAGTAGAAAAGATCAAATGACATTAAAATCAGATGTGTATTCATTTGCTATTTGTATGTTAGAAATTTGGTTAGGAAGAGATCCTTATGATCCAATGAAATTCCCTGATTCAGAATCAATTTTAAGATTTGTAGGTGCTGGAAAAAGACTTCATGTTGGTGATGATTGTATTCTGAAAAATGTCATTGAAAAAGCATGGAATCACAAACCATCTGAACGACCCTCATTCAAAGAAATAGGAACAGAGTTGGAAGCTATTTATAAAAAGACTTCTGATAAATCAAAATCTGATTCTCATAATAAGAATCATTCAGGATCAACAAAAACTAATACAAAATCTAAAGATATTTCTTCATCAGAACAAAAATCAACAACAAATACAACAACAAATACACTTGAAGATCAAGGAGAAAGTATTGAAGCTTCTGCTTCATCTCAAATAGTGGATGATAATTAATTTATTTAATTTTTCATTAAAAGCTCATTTTGTTAGTTAATAATAAATTTTACAAGGATTATAAAATAATAGTTTAAAAGAAAACAAAAGTAGTAATAAAAGAAAGGAAAAATTAATCAGATAATTCGACAGCAAGCAATTCTTGAAGAGCAAACTTTTCTGGATAAACACAGTTCACAAACAATAAATTGCCTTTTCCTGAAGGTTCATTATAATTATCACAGAAATTTGAGGGGACATGACAAGGACAATTTGATCTAATATAAAAACAACAATCACAACCAATAACATATGACTGTTCTTTATTGCAATATATCTTCATAGAAGTTTGAGAATTTTTCTTTAAAATTTTTAAAGGTTCAGTATTAAATGGATTTTGGAATGAATATACAAAGAAATTTGGATCAGCCCCAACATGTAAATCTCCTAATCTTGGTGGAGGTGGTATTTGAATAGAAGAAAATGACCCAAAGACATATCCTTTAGTTGTTAAAACAATAATTAATATATTTGACCTTCCACATATTCTTGCATTTAAAGAACGGGCACTAAGTCCATCTTTACTACTTCTATAAAGAATGCGATAATTACGCATATTTGTCCATTCAACAATTTTCTTTTGAAATTTTAATTGTCCAATAACAGGCTGAACTTCTATTTCTTCTAATGATGGAATTTTAGTAGTAATTTGGCAATCTTGTGTATGTCCATTTGTTCTTGATTGAGGACGTACCATTTCACTCATACTTACTGAAAAAGATTTTAATCTACCAAATTCACTAGAAACTTTTTCTAGCATTTTTTCATTAGACTCAACTTGTTCATGAAGGTCTTGAACTTGACTTGGAGATTTTAAAGTTTTTTTAGATTCTGTTAATTGGTTAACAGTTTCAGTAATCGTCTTTTCTTTTTTAATTAAAGCAGTTAAATCACTTTCCATTGATTTAAGAATACTAGTAACAGTACTTAATTCAGGATCACTACCATGAAGGTGTTCTTCTTCAACTGGTTGTGATGATTCTTTCATTTCATTTATTTCAGAAATGTTTTGGTAATCACAAGAATTTTGAGAATTCTTTTCTTGGTTCACTGTTTGGTGTATTTCTGTTTCTTTAGTTGTTTGTGCTTTATTTTGAACTTCTTTTTGTTTAATACCACTCAATAAATTCTGTGCATCTTGGGAGTGATTTCCAGATAAATTTATAACCCCTTGATTATTTAGATAACTAATAACAAATGAATTACTAATGTTCATTGTGCAATTTGTTGGAATACCTGGAATAGGTTGTGGAGGAGCTGGTTGTTGGCTCATCAATAGAATTCAATTTTTTATTTATTTTTCGATTTTTAAGTTTTTATCAATTTTTTTTAGTTTCTTTTTATATTGTTTGGGATGGAAAGTTTAAATAACATTATTTATTTTTAATAACAAAAAAGAAACCTCAATATTTGTGAATGAAAAAAGAAAAAATCTTAAAATAATTAGAAAAGAGATGTCTCTTCATGAAGATTATAACAAATTAATTATAAATTTAGTAAAGAATCATAACTTATTGGGTCTTGCTGAATTAATGATAAACAATACGACATTTTTTAATGAATCTGCTCAAGACCAAAAACAAGCATTAATACAACTTATTCCTTTAGTTCAAAATAATAATTTATCTTCATTGTGTGCTTGTGGAATACATTGTGTCATTAATCAAAACGTAGATTATAATACAATTTCTGAAATACTTCATTCAGCAACATCAGAACATTTATTTGAAAAATCAGAGTATCATTCTATCTTTCGTTTAGTATTAAAAGGATTAATCGATGGAATACAATCAAAGTCATTAACTGAATCAAATGTATTAATGACATTAACTCCAATTCTTCTTTTTCTTAGTAATGATATTCAACCATTACACTTAACATCTACTGAAGTACTTGTTGCAGCATGGAAAAAATATCCATCATTAATTCCTCAAATTGTTCAAGATATTTGTATTGCACTTTCAACTTCTACAGCACCTCGTTCTAAGTCTGTAGTTAGTTGTGAGTGTGTTCCATTGGATGCAGCATTAATTATTGCATTACAATGTAATGGTGACATAAAACAAACAACAGCACTAGGTACACAATTTATTCGTAGTTTTTTTGGTGCATTACAATCAACAGCATCTCCATCATTATTAAATACATTCACACTTGATTTAATTTCTCTTTCATCAACAGTAGAATTTCCGTCAGCATTATTAATACTTCAATTGTTAATTAATGTATTGTTAAATCAATTAGTTCATAATAATTTCAATTCAGCAGTGAGAAATATTGGAATAGATGTTCTTTCACAAATTTGTTGTTTCTTTACTCAACCAACAGTCTCTTTTATTGATTCAAAAAAGATGCAAGAAGTATGTAATAGTTGTGGATGTGATTTTGTTCAAACAGAAGCAGTTCAATGGTCATTAGTACCACAAGGAATGTGTGGGAAATGTTATGTAAAAGATTTAATAAATGATTTTTGGAAAAGACTTACTGGAAGACAAATTGATGAAACATGGTTTATTAGAGAAATAATACTTGCACGTGCATCTGTTACTACACCTGAAGCATATAAAGTGTTGTGTAGTATTTTTGAACGAATGATTGATCCTGAAGATGAAAAAAATAAACAAATTATTGAAACACAAATTGGGTGGGAAGAACCAGCAAGTCATTTTATTATTGGAGGAGTATCAATACCTGAAAGTATTAATAAATTTATTCCATTTGATAGATATTCTTATCTTTCTATAATAATACCAGAATTTAAAACTATATCAGAAATGTGTATTAATTGTTTATTAAAAATGACTACTGACTCACAAGCATTAGTTCGTTCTCGTTCATTAAAAGGAATACTTAGTCTAATTAAACTTTCAGAAAACATTTGTAAAAGAAATATTGTTCAAAAATTAATTATATCAAGACTTAGAGATAAAGCTGCTTCAGTTAGAGAAAGTGCATTAGACTTAATTGCAACACAATTAGAAACTAAAGAAGTTAATGATGTTGTTGATAGATTATTTGATATTTCAGTATCAGTAAGGAAGAAGGCAGTTAAAATAGTATTACATCATCTTAAAGAAATGATTTCTACACCAGAATCACATGCTATAGATTTATTAAAACGAATATTTTTAATTGCATCACGTCCAGATAGACAAAATGATAGAGAAGAAGCAAAACGAATTTTAAGAGAAGTATTTATACCACTAGATTCTAAAAAAATATCATTATTAATTGATGTAACAGAAACAGAATATTTAGAAGCAATTTCACAATTATTAGATAATTTTAATTCAATGCAAATGCAACAATTACAAGAGTATTTACTTAATCAATTAGTAAGTGATAAGTTTAATAAAGTAATATTAATATTAAAAACAACAGCAAAAGACATTACTACTAAATCACGTATTTGTTCTAAATTAAGTTTATTACTTAGTTATATTTCACAAGAAGATATTATTCAAACAAATAATGTATTAGAATTAATGGTTATTGTTATTCCAACATTAATTGTAAATAAAGCTGATGAAATTGTTTTAAAAAAAATATCATCAACAACAATGAATTTAACATTTACCGCAACTAATCCTTCAATGATTTCATTATCAGTTAAGTGTTTTATTGAAACAGAATTAAAGAAAAATGAAATTGAAAGAATAGGAGAGTTTTGTGTTCAATTTATGAATTTATCACAAAATATACAAGTAAGACAAAGAGCATTAAGTGTATTAGCAGTATTATTTAGAAGTATTGATATTAGTAATACTAATGCATTAAAACAATTATTTCCAGCTGGAGATAAACCTATTCCAGTTGAATTATTTAATAAATTATTACTTGTAAAATCACAGACAAATGTTGCACTTATTTGCCAAATGAATGCAATATTTGGATTATTACAACAATACCCAGGATTATATATTCAATACGAATCAATTAAAAATTATTTTACTGTATATATTTCTAAAACATTACAAACAAATCATGAACAATTATGTGGTTCTACATTATCTTTATTAAATGACTTATTTGAAGCTATTTCAACAGATGAATTATCTGTTTTACAAATGACTCTTGCTCAACAACATACAAAAGAGTTAATTCCTTTATTAAAATCAACAAATGCACTAATTAGATATAGGGCATTGACTTTAGCATCTTCAATTATTAAAAAAGGATTAATTAATCCAATTGAATTAATATCATCACTAATTGCATTAGTTACTGATAAAACACAATTAACTTCTTCTAATTCAATTTCATTATTAAGACTAATTGGAGAAAAACACAGTTCATTAATATTATGTCGTTTTAGTGAAGGAGTGACTGAAGGATATCAATTAAGAGGAAATGAACATTTATTATCAAGAATTCCACATCCATTAAGTTCAATTTATACTATGTTTACTTTAACTCAACGTAAAAATGTTATAACAACATTAACCAAAAGATATATTGATGCATTAGAAAATATGATAACAATAAAAGAGATTTATCAACAATTATTTATATTAGAAACATTAGTATTATTACAATATACTAAAAATACGGAACTTGTTTTAATTATTCAACCTCTTAAACGAATTAATGGTACTGTTCTTCCTGATATTAGAGACATTATTAAAAAAAGACAAAAAAATGGAAAAAATATTTCACCTGACCTTATTGCTCAATTAGTTGCATGTGTATTTACTACTGTTTGTACTAAATTCTTGATTGATTATTATAACTTTAATGAAGAAAGTTCAAGTGATCCTTTAAATGCACAAATTGCTGATTTACAAGATGAAAATAATCCATTCATTATTGCTGGATTTAAATATTTAGATAAAGTATTTACTGATGCACAAATATTTGGTGAATATTGGAAGTATTCAAAGAAAATTATGGATGGAGAATATTGTGCATTTACTCCATCAAAAAAATAAAGAATTATTGAATTTTTATGTTCTTTGTGTTATTTCGTTTTAACAAATACATCAATTTAATTACTAAACTTTATCTATTTTCTTTAATATGAATCGTTATTCTTTCAAACATTTTATCATTGCGAAATAAGTATTTGTATTACTCGTTCTTAAGAATTTTATTCTGTTCATCAAATTTCTTTTTGAACTAATATATGACATTATAAAAGAAATTGTGCTATAAGGAATTACTGCCATCAACAAAAAATACTTTTCGTTGACTAAAGACACTTAATCAAGACTGCTAATGGTATATTGAGATATTAATCCTATAAAAATAATTCATTTATAATTTTTGTTTTCTATTTTTTTTAAAAGATTGTTTAAAAAGATGAGCGTAACTAAAAAAGAACAAAAAAAAAGAAATGGATGTCAGTCAGTTTAACGGTAAAATTTATATTCAAAATAATGGGACAATCCATTTATATAACAATAGTGATAGAAAATTAACCGAAGAAGGAAATGGCAAAAAAGTTGAGATTTTTGATAAAAAGAAAGAAGTATTTGTTGAGAAAAAGACATTTGAAAAGACAGTCTCAATCTTAAAAGAAAGTATTAAAAATATTGAAACTAGCTTAAAAGAACTTAAAAATTTAGTTGATCGAAGGTGTGTTAAAGTAGATAAAAATGAAAAAGGAAAAGAGTTAAACGAAGAAAATCCTTTATTTTTGAGTCAATCAACAACTTATAATTCTATTCAAACTGACGTTAAATTATTAAAAAAGAAGATTGATATACTTCAGAAGAAATCAGATATTGATAAAATTAAAGTGAGAGATTATTCAATGGTTGATTATATTTCTTATCTTAAACAATGGACTAACAAATCACATTTTAAAATTATTTATGACTCTTCTATTGATGAGTTATCATTAAGAGGTCTTAATAGTAAAATTAAAGGTTTAACTGATGTACTCCTTCTTGTAGAAACTGATAATAATGATTTATTTGGTTCATTTACAGCAACAAGAGTACCAATTGTTCGTCATGAAGAACATACAACATTCTTTGGAAAAGACCCTGGTTTCTTTGTTTTTACATTACGTAATCCTCATAACATTCAACCAATTAAATTTATTAAAAAAGATTGTTATAAAACAATGATGTTTTGGAATCAACCAAATGAATTAGATGCTGTTATTTCTGCTATTCTTTGTTTTAGAATATCGGATGGTGGAAAAAGTATGATAATGAATCAATTCAAAGATTTTTATGATGACCCAACTGGATTAGGTGATGACGTATTTACTGGGTCTCATGAACCAAGTTGTTTTGGTTTATCAAGACTATTGGCAATCAAATGTAATTGATTTATTTTTATTTAATATGAATCATTTTTTGTTTCAAATATTTTAAAGTATTGTTACAAACA
>NW_001854604.1:25193-27104 GCF_000209125.1 Entamoeba dispar SAW760
TATAAACGAAATTAAAATAAACTTTGTAGTTATTGTTTGCATTAAACAATTAAATTAAAAAAGAAATAATTATAATTTATTGATAATTTCTTCATTCATTCTTACCAATATTTATTTATTCTGTTATTTCATTTTCATTGTATTTTCATCTTTAATAACTATTGTTTAATATCTTCTTTAATCTTTATTACTACACCAGTATTTAATATTACTTTTATGATTTATATTCTTTTATTTTTGAATATTTTATTATATTGTTATATTATTTCATTTATTCATGGGACTAAAGTGAAATCAAGAAAGAGATATGTTCATTTTATATTCATCTTTTCATTCATTGATAGATGAAATGTTCATATTTATTTATTTTATGTTCCTTTTTTTTCAAATAAACAACATCTAATATTTTTATTTCAATTATAATGATTCCTTGTGGATGAAACATTCTGGGTGTGTTTTCAACAAATTACATTTGATATTCCATTTATGAAAATGAACACTGTTTACAATATGAATTTATTTTATCATTTTCTTTATAAATCAATACCATTTCCTAACCTAAATGAAAACAAACAATCTGATTGATTATTTAACCAAAATGTATGTTGTGGTATTTTAATATCAAATTTCATCATTCCTTGTATTCTCCTATTTGATTCTAATGAAAATAAAAATGATTTTGGATCATTTATATAATCATTAACTTTATCAATTTTCACATTAATATATCCTCCAAATTTATTTCCTTTTGTATCTTCAATAATAATTATTATATGTTCTTTATTTATTATTCTTTTATTAAGAAAATGATGTACATTTATTCCAATCATCAATATCTAAATCAAATAGTATGTTAGATACTTTTCTATTTATCTATTCTTCTATTAAGTGAATTTTTTTATAGTGTTCTGAATATTTTATCTTTCATGGTCATTTCTTCAATTGAAATGATTTTATTGATTATTTCATTCCGTGTTTTACTTAGTATTTCTTCATCTGAATTACTTTCTTCTATTATCTTTATCATTTGACTCTTTATTATTTCAACTACTTTAATTGTTTCTTGACTTTTTTCTATTACTAGTTTTCTTCTTCTTTCTGTTTCATCAATTCTATCAAATATTCCTTCTCCCCTTTTAATAGCTTCTGAATATGTTTCATCTGGTTTTATTTTAAGTATTTCATTTTTAATACTTCCTAAATAATATTGATAATGTTTATTAATATCATCAATTGATTGTTGAATATTTGGAAGTGTTTCTATTTCTTCTTTAAAGAAATGAGTGTTCTTGTTTATTAACTCTTCCATTTTAATTTAATGAATATCAGATTAAAATCAGATGATTAAATACTTAAATACACATTTATAACACATCATTTTATTTACTATTTTATCATTTTAATAAACATCATTTTATTTTTATTATTTTAAATAACAATAATAACATAAGAAAATTAATAATAAAAATAATAAATAACAAAACATTTCACATAATTAATGATAATATCACATAATAATGATAGAAATGAAAATGAAATAGAAATGAAAATACAATTAATCATAAAAAGTATATAATTAAGTGTTATTAATTTTATTTTATATTATTCATTATTCTGGTGGGATTAACAACACCTCTATTTATTATTTATTTTATCGTTTATTTATTCTTTCTTGTTTATTTATTCTACTTCTATAACAAGATTAAATCATGTGTTATCATCTAAATAAGTCAATACAAATACTATTGTTTCTTTAAAAAAATACAGAATTTCTTCAAAACTGATGAATATTATTATTTCAATTTATAACATCATTAATATGAATAATTATTGAACAACAGTTTATTTTAAATAAATAACACTCTTTTAGAAGTTAAATGAGAAATATAATAAATGATATAAAATGAATAA
>NW_001854603.1:0-14603 GCF_000209125.1 Entamoeba dispar SAW760
ATTTAATAATAAAATATGGTATAATTAATTTATTTCATGATTTAAATGATATGGACTTGTTTTATTATTATAATATTAATATCTCAATTTTAATTTAATTATTTTATTCAATACCAATTAAAAGTGTGGTATTGTTCTATACATTCACCACTATTCTTTGTTATTCTTTTTAATGGATTTGTATGTTATTTGAATAATATTAAAAGTTAGTTAACAAATAAACTGAATCTTATAATGTTAAAGAAATGAAATAATATAAATAAGAATATATAATATATAATAACTAGTTTCATCATTAAAGTATTTCATCTGTACTTTAAACTATATTATATTCATTTATTTCGAGTGATATACCAAAGTGATGATTGATTAATGGCATTTGTCAAATTAATTGTATTAATAATAAAAGGAATTGATGGTGAGTTTCAAATAATTTTTATAATTAGTTATTAAAAAGAATTTAAAATACAATAATATGAAAAATAAGTAAAAAATAAAAAGAAAGAAATAGAATAGAGTTTAGAAACCAGAGGAGATGAGGTGAAATTAGGATAGATAAGATCATAAAAACTAGAAAGAATTAGAAAGTTTTGAAAAGAGGTTAAGAAGAGTTAACTGGTATTCAAAATACAATGCAGAAGATACAGTCTGAAAGATAAAATGAATTTTTGACAGAAAATATGATATTAAAATAATTAAATTTATAATAAGTTAATAAATATAGTTGATGATGTTAGATAAAATAAAGAATGATAACAAAGAATAACGAAATTAAAAAAGAAAGAAGAAATAACAACAGAAAAAAGTTAGACTATACCATAAAATTTATGGAAACATAAAAATAATTATTATCTCATCATTTTCTATCATTTGAATATTTTTGTTATTCTTAATAATCATTTTTGAATGATTCTTTCTTGAACTAAAAGTAATTGGAATGATGATATAATTGTTAATATATATTTAACAATATCATACAATTAATTTAGTGATATTAACATTGTTATATAATTCTAATTTAATAAAATAAGTATAGTTGAAAGTATTAGAATGGAAATTAACAATACTAATAAATAATGAAGTAGATAATACAAATAACAGAAACACAGATAACATTAAATAATGAACAAGATAAATTAATAATTAAAATAACTTCACTCACATGAATAACTAAACATAAAATAATAAATAAAAATAAAAGAAATAGAGATGAGAATGTAATAAATAATTAAAGAAAAGAAAACACTAATGAACAAAAGAATGATAAAAATAATAAAAGTTGAGAAGATGAAAAAATGAATAATCTGAAATAATATTATTTTACTATTAATTATAAAATTAATTCTAAAAACTATTAAATTATTTTATTTTTATTATTTATTAATAATATTTAAACTATTTCACTTTTATTTCTTCATTTTATTATTAATTTAATAAAAATTACTATTTTTTTATTTATAAAATAAAACTATAATAATAATATTAAATATTGTAACATTTAACTATATTTTATTTTTTGTTATTTGTAATAATGAAACACAATTTATCTTGATTATTGTATCCATGAGATACTAAACAATAACCACTATTAAAGAATTATGAGAACGAATAAAATTGTTCAGCTTTTTTTATTGAATAAAAGGGATTAATATCTTTTCATTTATGTATGGTTATTACTTCTTCATAAAGAGAAATACTCTAAGCATACATTGGTAGTTATCATTTTACATATAAAGAAATACAGTTATTGTGATTTAATTGATAATGGTATAAATTAGAATGAAATTTAGTGTAATCTCATTGTTTAACATTTTTATTACAACACACTTGTTCATGATATCGTTGACTTATAGTTTATCTAATTTTTTTCTTAATAACCAATACAAAACATTAGGAATAATAATTGTCATTAATTTACTGTAACTTCTATTGTATTTCAATAGTTTTTAAGAATAGAAATACCTTAACAATCAATATTACTATTTTTTTTAATTCAGAGGAAGGAATTAATTGTAACATCTTCATACATTGAGTAGTTATTAAATGTAAGACAAAAACAATATTAATATCCAATGAATGATTATGTTTGGTATTTACTCAAAAATTAAACCTAAACATACATATAATTACAAAAACACTTCTTGAATTACAATGAATTACAATTCTATTTTTTAAAATAATAGAATATTATGAATTAGTACAATTTACAGTGAAAAAAAAAACAATACAGTATTGAAATTTTATAAGTTTTATTTAAAGTATACATAAATGTATAAAAGATTCAAAAAGAATCCAAATAAATTACAAATAATTAAAAAAAAGACAAATCAAAAGGTAACAAGAATGAATTATTAATTAGATTAAATTTAAATATATGATAAAAGATTCTAATGACATATAAAATGATGTTTATAGTTTTCTTTACAAAAGTGAACCAATATATGATGTTAATTGAATCAATTAAGTCTATTAGAGTTAAAAGTAATAGTCATTAATATGATAACTCTTAAAAAAGAGTTTTTTGATTAAAAGAATCTTGGGCATAGTCTTCAGGATGAGTACCTAATAAATTAAATTGATTTAACTCAAAATTAAATTGTTCTGGATCATTTTTAATCATTTGGGAAGTATCTTCTTCAGTTTGATATGGATAAGGTACACTAAATTGATGGTCTATGTATTCAAATTCATCATTGATTTTATTAGTCATAACAGCTTCACTAAGAGATACAGTATTATTTTCAGGGGTATCAAATACAAAATTATTAAAATAAAGAAGTTCTTGAGGTAATGTTGTTAATGATATTATAATTTGACTATTCTTGTTGTTATTAGCAAAAAGATATTTCAATACTTTCTGCATCCAATCACCATAATAATCTTTAATAAATTTTCTATCATATTGATTACCATTAATTTCAATTTTATCAATATAAAGATTATTTTCTTTTTCTTTTCTTGTAGATTGTGCTTTTCCATTCTTAGAGACAATTTTAATACTATCATCTTCACTTCTCTTACAAGCCCATTTAATAATACTATTCATCATGACGTCATGCAAATCTTTTCTTTTTATTCTTGCTATATCTCTTTTAAAAACCATATTTGTTTTACAAAGTTCATTAATTCGCATTTCAATCCTTTGAATAAAGTCTTCAATTTTCCAACAATGTCCTTCAACTTCAACATAAATAAGATCAAGTTGATTTCTTTTATCTATATACTTTTTTCTTTTTGGATATAATATCTCAACTTTTCCACCTTTTGAAATGATATATAATATTAAGAAACCCCATTGTCCAAAGATATATTCTTCATGACGTCTTTTCAACTCAACAGCTTTATTTTTTTCTGTCATTGATATTTGCATTTCGTCTCTATCTAGTAGTTCTTTTATTTCCTTTTATGTTGAGTAATTACAATGAGGTTTTTAAAATAAAGCCAAATGATTTTTAAATGAAAAGAACTTCTTTCCTTTTTAAAATTACCAAAAATCGTCATTTCTTGTTTGACAGAAGTGAGGCATTTAATTATTATCAAATAAAAAATGGATTTTTTATTTAGAATTAACATAACTTAATAGCAATACTTCTTGAACTCATTTCGTAACGTAACCATCATAAAATAAATAATATATTTTATAGTAATAAATATTAATTAGAATTAATACTATTATTATAAAAATAAACAAAAAGAAAAATAGATGAATGAATCATAATTGTTAAAAACGATTAATTATTACCATATTACTCATTTGAATCTTGTTTTCATCAACAAAAAATAATCTAGAAGTCATATAATTTTAAAACTACTCTTTATTTGTTTTTAATAAACTATATTGAGTATAAATTAAAACCTATACATAACCAAACTATTTTATTTTTTGAAGAAGAAATGAAAAGATGAATTTATTTAATGAAATAAACAATTCTTCTTTTTATTTGATTTAGGATGACTTCTTTTTTAAAAAGGTGAATTATTAATTTAATACACATAAATAAGTACTTTGATTTAATAGATTTTAAAAGGATAAAATGATAATGAAATAATAAAAAGAAGAGAATGAACGAAGAAATTTTTCGAATAATTCTACAAAGAAATAGAACTCAATAATTAAATTGGTTTAATGGAAGTTATTGATGATTATATTAATCCTAAATCAACAACTATTTATCCATTTTTAAAGGTTATTCAAAAACCAACACTTAGGAAATCAGTATTAACGATATGTGTAATTATTTTTTTAATGAGTGGGACATTAACAATTACTTTAAGTAAATTATTATATAATACAACAACAAAAGGTAGATATGAGAAAGAACATGAATTTGAACATCCAATGTTTTTAACATTTATGATGTTTGTTGGGATGATGTTATGTTTATTTATTCATATAATTATTACATTAATAATACCTGAAGATAATAAAAAGAATTATATTGAAATTAATAAAAGATCTCCATTTCGAATTGAAGTATTATTTAAATTAATTGGACCAGCACTATGTGATTTTTTAGGAGGATATTTAATGAATGTAGGATTAATGTATGTAACATCAAGTGTATTTCAAATGATGAGAGGAAGTGTTATTATCTTTACTGCTTTACTTACAGTTTTTGTTAGAAAAAATCAATTAAGAAATAATCAAATTTTTGCTATATTTCTAGTTATTATTGCATTAGCTGTTGTTGGAGGATCTGCATTTGCAGGAAATTCAAGTGTTATAAATGGAGAATCAAAAGTTTGGGATGTTATAATTGGAATTACATTTATTACTAGTGCTATGTTTCTTCAAGCATTACAAACTATTATGGAAGAAAAATATTTACAAGACCTTCAAATACCTCCATTAGTTGTTGTTGGATTAGAAGGATTTTATGGTATTTTATTATCAATACCAGGAATGATATTATTACAAATGATTCCAATACCATTTTATGATGATAATATTGATGCAATAATTAGTTTAAGAGAAAAACATATTTTAATAGTTATAATTATTTATGCATTTTCTGTTACTTTATTTAATATTACAGGAATGATTATTACAAGAAGTTTAACTGCAATGGTAAGAAATATATTAGATCCTTGTAGAATGATTTCTATATGGTTTTTATCAGTTTTAATGTATTATATTTTTAATAAAAAATATGGAGAACCTTTAGGTTGGCAAACAGCACTTCAAGTTTTAGGATTTTTATTATTAACATTTGGATTATTTATTTATACAGGTGTAATAAAATTAAATTTCTTTGGAATAGAAAATAATGAACAAAATGAAAATATTATTTTAATTGAAAAATCTGAAGATAATGATGATCATGATTTATTTGAATAAATTGTTTTGTATTCTTTTATTTTCTTTCTTTAATTCATTCTTTTTTTTTTTTTGTTTTTGTTTTTTTATTAATCTATTATTTAGATTTATTTCTTTTTTTTTTTTTTTTGTTTTTGTTTTTATACTTTTTTATTATTTAAATTGTTTATTATTTCTTTTTAAAAAACAAAAATAAAATAAAAACAAAAATTTAAGAAATAAAAAAAAAAAGAAAAAGAAAAAGAACCCTTTCATTAGTTCTTTGTTATTTTATGGAACAGACCCTTCAGAGTGTCATAAGTAATTTGTTAGATGATGAAGAAGATGAAGGGAAGAAAACAACTGATATCCAAAGAATGATTAAAACAGATATGAATTGTATAAGAAAGGAAAGAAAAGAAACAACACCAATTCAATTAAATAATGATTATAGTGCTGAAGGATATGAACGTTTTTTACAAAAATATTTTAAAACACAAACAGAACAAAATAATAATAATAACTCAACATTTATTCATTCATCAAATCCACCTTCTATTCCATCTACACCAACAAAACATTTTCATCAAATTTTATTTAATGAAGATTATTTAAGATTATCACAAGATCAAACAGGAAGTAGAACTGTTCAACATAAAATAGAAACATCAATAACAGAACGAGATATAATTTTTGATTCAATAGAAAAAGAAGCAGTAACACTTTCTAAAGATGTTTTTGCAAATTATGTTATTCAAAAATTATTTGAATTTGGAGTAGTTTGGCAAAAAAGTCAATTAATTAAACGATTAACAGGATCATTTGTTGAATTATCATTACATATGTATGGATGTAGAGTAGTACAAAAAGCAATAGAATTTGTAGATGATATTGATAAAAGAACAATTTTTAATGAAATAGAAGATAATATTATTGCATGTATTCAAGATCAAAATGGAAATCATGTAATTCAAAAATGTGTTGAAAAAGGAGATTTAAAAATTATTGATTCAATTATTTTTGCATTTAAAGGAAGAGTATTAGCATTTTCACAACATCCATATGGATGTAGAGTAATTCAACGTATTTTAGAAAAAATACCAACTGAAAAAAGTTATCCATTATTAGAAGAAATTCTTCCTAATACACTTGATTTATCTAAAGATCAATATGGTAATTATGTTATTCAATATATTGTTGAAAAATGTCCATCAGAAAGAAATAAAATTAGAAAAGCATTACAAGGAAATATTGCATTATTATCTATGCAAAAATATTCTTCTAATGTTATTGAAAAATGTTTTATGTGTGCTAATCTTAAAGGAAGACAAGAAATTTTAAAAGAAATTTATGGTATTAAAAAAGATGGTGCTCCTTTATTAATGATGATGAGAGATCAATATGCTAATTATGTAGTTCAAAAAATAATAGAAAATGTTAGTGATGAAGATCGTGAATTTATGGTAAATAATGTAGTTTTACCACAAATTAATTCTTTAAGAAAAGTACCTTATGCTAAACACATATTGGTTTTATTACAAAATTATGGTGTTGATGTGTAATTGTGCATTTTTTGTTTTATTTTGATATTAATATTTTTTATTTGTTTTTTTTTTCTTTTTTTTTTTTTTTTAATAAATTTTATTATTATTTTTCTATTATTTCATTCATTAATATATCATATTTTCTATCTAAAACTTTAAAATAATAATCATTATGGAAATGTTTGTAAAACATTATTAATATTAAAAATTATTTGATGTTTATTCTTTAGTATTCTTCAATTAAAAAATCAATTAGATAATTTATCAATTATTGAAAAAAGTTTTAATGAACAAAATAAAAAAATTAATGAAATTGATGAAATTGTTAATGGAATTGATTCAAAATCAAATGAATTATTTAGTCAATGTAATGAAATTTTAAAAAAGAAAAATAAAGAAGAAGAGGTATTAAAGAAAGTAGAAAAAGAAATAAGATATTATGAGGCATTTGATAGATTATCATTATTTATTAATAATCCAAAAACAATAAATTTTTATTCAAATCAATTTAAAGAAAATTATATTGAAATAAATGAATCTATTGAATATTTTTATAATAAAGTTTGTTTATATTAAATAAATAAATGAATAACATAATTTATTTAATAGAAAAATGATATTGAATGTTATACATATTTATTAAAATATCAACAATTAAAAAGTAAAATATTAAATTATTTATCAATATTTATTAAAAAACAAATTGATGATTTACATCAAGAATGTAGTACAATTCCAGTATTACCTTTAAATCAATTTACAAAAAGTGTATTATATAAATCTAAAATAACAACTGAATTTAAAGAATTAATAAAAATATTAGAAATAAGAAAAGGAATATTAGAATCATCATATCTTGATGAATGTATTAAACATTATCTTAATATTAGAAAAAATTTATTAATGCCATATATATCAAAATTATTAATTACACTTCAACAAATTAATCCATTTATTTGTGATGTTACTAGAGAAGCTGGAATTTATTTATTTATCATTTTTTATAAAGAAGGTAAATTATTTAGAACTGTATTTAACCAAGATTGTCAAGCATTAAAAATTATGTTTTCTTCACTTTTTGATATTTATTCTTCTTTTATTTCAACTTTATGTTATAAATGTCATGACATTGGAATATTATGTAATGCAATTACTTATCTTAAAGATGAACAAATTCTTTATCGTTTACCTCATTCAAAATTAATCCAATTACCTGAATATTCTATTTTTAATTTTTGTATTAATGAATTGATTACTAATATCTCAGAACGTTTAGTTTATTTGTCATTAAATTTAATTAATAATTTAATTGCTTCATTTCATCCTTCAAAAAATGATTTAAATTATCCTGCTATTTTCTCTAATTCAAATGTTCAGGATCTTCCTTTTAAATTAGTTCTTTATCCTCCAACTACAAATACTCTTACTTTATTATCTAAACTTCATTTCTCTTTATCAAATGATTTGTTTAGTCAACTTGCAAATACTGCTATTAGTGCTTGTGTTGATTCAATTCTTCATGCTATCCCTCAAATTCCTTCAAACAATGAACTTGATGGTAAATTATTTGCATTAAGAAATTTATGTATTCTAAGAGATCAAATTATTCCTTTCACAGAAGTAGATGTTTCTTTAAGAAAAGTTGAAACAAAAACTCAAGAACTTTGTGGTGAAATATGTAATTATTTCCTTAAAACATTTTGTCCTTCTGGTCTTCAAGTATTACGTGATTTTATTTTTGATAATAAATCTCAAAATGAAATTAAATTGATTCAATCACAAATTATCGAAGAGTTATTTCATAATTCTATTAATTCTAAAGAAAATTTGAATATTCTTCATGTCTATTTGCATCAAGTTCATTTAAAAGAATTATTGGAAATACTTAAAGCAAGAATTGTATATTTTGCTCATAAGTTAACTGTTTTATTTAGAGATCAAGATTTTGAGAAAAGGTTCTTAGAAGCTGCAAAACCAATTTTGAATTATTAATTCAGTTCTTTTTATTATCAAATCTTTGAAAAACAACTATCCTTTTTTACTTTTATTCTTTTGTTATTGATATTATTCTATTTTATTAATGTTTATTTTTTATATTAATTAACTAGTGTGTATTTGTATATATTCTTTTATTAATATCATTTGTCTGTAGTCTTGTTTAGATTTTATTGTTCGTTATTTTATCCATTTTTATTCAATCTGTTATCATATTGTTTTTGTTAATTGTTTATTATTTATTTCATAACTTATGTTATTTATCAATACTATTATCTAAATAGATTGAAACTGTATTATTGTTTTCATTTCTTTGTGCTATTAAGACAATTAATTATTCAATTTAAATGGTAATCTAAAACAACAATAAAATATTCAAATATCAAGAATACTCTTTAAAACTCATGATTATTTTGAAATGAATTTGTGAATTATAAACAATAGTAATAAGAATAGGACTAATTTATAATTGTATTTTAATTAGATTCTTATACAAATACATTTGTAAATTTAAAACAGTGTTATGAAAGAGGATATATTCAAATTTGTTCTAAACCTATAATTTGAATTGTATCTTCTATGCTGATGGAATTAAGAAGAGAAATTAAATAATTGTTCAGATATAATTTAAATAAGTGTGAAATCAATTACTGAAAGAAATGAAAGAAGTCATTTAAAAAAATGATTCAATTATAAAATAAGTTAATAATTAGAAGAATGATTAAAGAATTAAAAACTGTTTAATATCAACAACACAGGTTAAACAAAAATCAATTAATTGTTATATTTTATTTATTCATTGTTTTGTTTAAACTCATCACCCTTATTAGTAGTTGTGTGTGTTGATATATTTTATAAACAATGTTCAATTTTGTTTATTCTGTTTTTTTAATTACTTTTAATTTCATCTACATCTTGTTCATTCAATCTCATGATGCATTTTATTTTGTACCATTCCCTTGATTAGATCTTCTAATCTATTTATTTTCCTTAGGATTTCTTTTACTTCATCAAATTTATCTCATTTAAATTTATTTTGGAGATAATAATACATACACATTGAAATCCTTTTCATATCTTCTTGCAGATTTTCTATTCTCCTGACCATACCCTTTTATTATTTATTTCTCTTATTAATTTATCTGATTCTTTCCTTTTCCAGTAGTAATTAATATTTATACATTTATCTATTTCCATTTCTTTAACTTGAATGATGATAGAGTTAAGATATTCATTATCAATATCAGTAGAGTTATTTTTTATGATAATGTTTTTTATTATTGGATTACACTCTACTTTCTATGATTAAGTTTATTTTCATTTTAATATATATTTTAGTTGTTTATTTTATTTTATGTGACTTTTTAATATTATTAATGTATTCTTTATCATTATTTACTTTATTATTTATTACTTTTATTATGTTTTCTATTTGTTCCCATCTTAATTTATTATTTAATTTCTTATTTAACAAATTAATTGCAAATCAATACAACACATCAATTAAAATTCTATTTGTTTGATTTGTTGTGTTTTCTTTTCTTCTTGATTGATTATCATTTCTTGTTTTTTGATATTCAGTGTTTTGTTCTTTTATTTCTAATATTATATTTTTCATAGGTAGTTTGGTTCATTTGTATTGTCCATGATGATGATGTCCTCAGTATTTGTTGTGTATTTATCACTAGAGTCACTGTTTTCTTCTTCTCAATTTCTGAAATAAAAAATAAACAATAAATTGATGATGATTTGATATTAATTGTTTTTGTTCTTCATTTTCTCTTTGTGTATGGTCTAATTCTTCTTTTGTTTTTTCTGCAATCTCATAATTTTGAATCTACTTTTTTGATATACAGAGATTTGATTTTCTTTATCTCTTATGTTCTTCTTTAACATATCACTATTCTTCTTCTCCAGCTCAGCACCATTCAGGACTTCGTCCTTCTCCTTCTTCAGCCTCTCATAGCTAGCTCGGAGTGTGAGGATGGTTTCATCCTTGCCTCCTACTTCTATGTTCCTTCTACCATTTGTTTCATTTATTTTTGATTGTAATGAAATGTTTTATTATTTTAATTTAGAGTTTTCTTATTTCATCATATGTTGTTTGAATATTGTTTATTTGTGTTTTCATCTTTTCTATTTCTTCTTCAAACTCTTTCCTGACTGTTTCTCGTGCTTTTTGAATCATTTCATTTGAGATGATTTGTTCTTCTTCTTTCTTTTTTTGTTTGAAGTTCTTTAATAGTTTCTTCTATTTCTTTAATTTTATTTTGAAGTGTGTTAATTTCTTATTTGTTATATTCTTCTTCCTTTTTCTCTTCTTTATCTTGTGTTTTTTATTTATTTTCTTTTTCATTTATTATTCTTGCATATTTACATCTATCGTTCATTTCTTTGATTCGATTTTTGTTTTTGATTTCTTCTTCGATTGTTTTAATATCTTCACTTTTCCATTCTTTTGTTTTATATTTGAATTCTTCTTTGATTTTCTCTAGTGTTTTCTTCTTTCTTATTGAATATAATTCTTGGAGAATATTATACCATTTCTTTACCTTCATACTTTTTAAGTATTTCTGATTATTCTCATTTCTCCCATTTTCTTGTTATTCTTTTAATTTTCTTTTGAATTTCTTTTGTTGTTAACCATTTAGGTTTCTTGTTTGTATAATGTTTATTATCATTGTATTTACATTGTTTCTTATTTGTTTTTATTTGTATTCTTCTTTTTCTATTCACTATTTTCTTGTCATTTCTTTTGCTATTATTATTATGCATTTTATTGTTATTTCATCTTTCTTTTCTTCGAACTTGAATATCTGTTTCTTGTTTGATTTTCTTTACAAGACTCTATGGTATTACTCAATAGCCATGGCAACAAAATATGATGTATATTCTGAATTGATAAAAGGATATGAAAATAAGAAATGAACAAATAGAAAATAAAAATGATAAATAAAATAAAATAACAAATGAACTAATTATAGATAAATAACAATAATATTAAATATTATTATTTTATTATTAATTTTATTATTTATTATTGTTATTTAAAACAATAAAAATGAAATGACATTTATTAAAATAAATAAAATAATGTTTTATAAACCTGTATTTAATTATTTAATCATCTCATTTTAATCTGATATAATTAAATTAAAATGGAAGAAGTGATGAACAACCAATTAATTAAAGAAGTAGTAGAAACACTTCCAAATATTCAACAATCAATTGATGATATTAATAAACAATATCATTATTATTTAGGAAGTATTAAAAATGAAATATTTGAGAAACAAGATAATGAAACATATGAACAAGCAATTAAAAGAGGAGAAGGAATATTTGATAGAATTGATGAAATAGTTAAAAGAAGAAGAATAGTAATAGAAAAAGGACAAGAAACAATTAAAAGAATAGAAATAATTAAAAATAAAATGAACAAAATAATAGAAAAATGTAATTCAGATGAAGAAACAGTTAATAAATCTAAGAATGAAATAATAGATAAAATCATTTATATGGAAGAAATGGATATGGAAGATAAAATTAAACCATTAGAAGAAGAAATTAACAATATTAAAATAAGATTTAATAAGAAGAAAGAAGAATGGTTTACACATTATAGTGATTATTTAGAGAGGAAGAAGATAAAAGAAGAAGAAGAAGAAATGAAGAAACAAGAAGGAGAAAGATTAAGAATAATGAAAGGAATGACTACAATGGAAGAAATGAAACAAATAGAAGAATGGACAAATAGAAAAGTATCCAATATACTATTTGATTCAGATATTGATGATTGGAATGTTGATACATCAGTATTTGATCAAAGAATAATAAACAAAGAACATATAATAATTATTATTGAAGATACAGATGGAAATAAATTTGGAGGATATGTTAATGAAAAAATTGATAAAGTTGGTTGGATAAATGATCCAAAATCATTTTTATTTTCATTAAAATCAAATGGGAGAATACAAGAAATGATGAAATTTGATATTAATGATCCAGAATATGCATTTTATTTATATGATCAATCAATTAATTTTTTGTTTAAATTTGGATGTGGATGTGATGGTGATATTCGTGTTTATAAAGAAAATAATAAGACATATTCATGTTGTAAACAACAATCATATGAATATAAAGGAATAATAAATGCACTTTGTGGAAAACAATATCCAGAACATTTCACACCACAACGAATTATTGTAATTGAAATGAAATGATTTTTATTCGTTATTATTTATTTGAAATATAAAACTAAAAAAGAATATAAAATAAAATCAATAAATGAATATAAACATTTCATTTATCAATAAATGAAATAATGAATATAAAAATGTTCATATTTCATTCTTGTTTTATTTCATTTGAAATAATCATATTCAATGTGTTAATTTAATAAATAATAAAAAGAAATAAGAATAAAAGATAAATAAAAATATAATAAAATATTTATTTTATTCTTTTTTCTTTATTTTTTATTTTATTTATATTATTTTATATTTATTTATTTTATTCTTCTTCTTTTATCTTTATATCTATTATATATTTCTTATTTTATTATTTATGTTATATTCTTATATCATTTTATTCTTATTTTATATTTATTCATTATTATTCATTTCATATTAACAATGATAAATATCAATACAACATATAATAAATAAATGATATAAGATAAACAACAATAAATAATAATAATAAAATATAAACAAACAATATAAACAAATATAAAATAATAAAATAACATCTAATATAAAATAATAATAACAAATAATAAAAATAAGAAATGAATGATGATTAGAAAAGAAAAAATTGAGAAAAAGAAGAAATAAAAGATGATATTCAAAGATAAAAATCAATATAAAATATAAAATCAAATATAATAAATAGTAAGAATAAGAATGATTATATCTTATTTTATTATTATATTCTTCTTTATGATTCCAATGTGGTATGTCAGATATACAACACAAATCACTAATATTTCCTGTTTCAAATCACCTAGTTATCTTCTGGTTATGATATGCATTTGATGAGATAACATACCACACAACACTAATTGGTTATTTTTATTATGAATAATTATTATGGAGGTATTATCAATAATGATTATTATTTATTGTTATTTATTAATGATTGTTATTTATTAATGATTATTATTTATTATGATGGTATTATTATAATATGATACTTTTGAATTGAATATATGATGTTATCAATAAAGATTATTTAAATAATGTTGATGATAAATGAGATAAACCATAATCATAATGTTATTGATATGTCAAACATAAAATAATAATATAAATAATGATGAATTTTAATATTCATTTATTTCAAAATAAAAATCAAATAACAAATTAAATGATGAAATATTTAAATTGATAATGATTGAAAAAAACAATAAATGAATAGAAATAAAAATGAAGAATAAAGTGAAATAATCACTTCTCAACATGATGAAAACATAATCATAAATATTTCATATTTAATTTCTTTATTTTTATTATCCATTTTTTTATTTTATATTTATCTTTAACTTCTCTCTTATTTATTCTCACTCCTCTTTTCTTATTCTCTTATTTTTATTCATTTCTCATTTATTATCTTATTTACTTATTTATACTATGTTATTATTGTTTATTTTATATTTTATTTGATAACAATTCATTTTATATTATTATTTCTTATCAACTTTATCATTTCTTGTTCTTAAATCATTCTATTATTTTCATTTATTTATTCAAATGAAAATCAAA